>NC_056728.1:1279248874-1279321374 GCF_019279795.1 Protopterus annectens
AACAATGATCTAATTAATTTGTCATTTATAAAAAATAAAAACTTATTAAAGAAACACCCTCCAGTTACATTCATTGTTTAAACCCACCGGAGAAACTGTATTAAACTTTAAAATATATGTTTTTTTATATAACAGCTTCTTTTTTACTACCCCATCATCAGTGTCTAAAATCTGTTCCAAAATACAAGCCCTTAGTGACAAAAAATCACTATTGTGACAGGTAAAACAATGTGAAGCTATAGGACTCATAACATTATTATTTTTAATGTCCCTAAAATGCTCCTGAAGCCATAGCGTAAATCTCCTTTTACTTTCCCCTATATAGAACAAATTACAGGGGCAAGATAATGCATATATAACTGACTTAGTCATACACGTAAATGCAGAAATGGGACAAAATCCAACACTATTAATTCTTTCAAAACACTGTATGATGTTAGGGCAGGCTGAACACCTTCCACAAGGGAAGGTGCCGCATTCAGAAGGATGTATACTTATCTCTTCACCTGGTAATACAAATGTATTATGCAACAGCATGTCTTTGACATTTCTGCTTCTTTTAAATAAAATACTAGGGATTCTATAAAGATTTTTTACACCATCCATATTAATCAAATAAGGCCAATAATATTTAAAGGTTTTAATTATTTTATCACTTAAAATATTATAAACAGTAACAAAATAAACCTTTCTACCATCATACAATATTTCACCTCTCTGTTGTCTACATAGAACAGGCTGGTAAAATGGAACAGGAGAAATATTGGTTTATATATTTTAAGAACAGCCTGGAAACACACCACATGAACTAGTGAATGGTATTCTGGCAAAACTGGATCGGCATTGTTGCCCATGCTTGAAGTACTGATATGTGTGTATATAAGGATGGAAATATACTTATAACAAATAAGAAACTAGAAGGGTCTCATAATTTAAAGTCTATGGACTGCATAAACATGCTTAGAAGGAGCTAATAATCAGAATAAGCATTACAGCTTGTGGTCTCTCAAATAACTAAGAAACAGAAAAAAACACACAATAATTATGTAATGTATGATTTTAGTAAATCTAGACTTAAACTATATAATCATCATATAAGATGAAGCAGTCTGCTAAATTTAGATATTAAAGACAGGATTTAATAACATGGACTACTGTATAATAACACTACTGTCTTAACTTGTCATAAATGACATACACTACATTGAACACCAAGGGGAAGCATGATGATTTTCTTATATAAGTAAATATTTATAACAAGTCATGCATGTAATAACTTTAACTTGAATTGTAGTTTTTGTAATCCATCTTGACCATATATAATACATAAGCAGTTACCAAGGTAACTAATGTTTTATACATTACATCAAACTGACAAAGTTGTTCAAGAGAAACAATAGAAGCCTAAACTTGAAATGCCACAGAATGTAACAATCATATTCTGAACAAATAGTATTAAATTGACAATAGACACTCAGATTAATAACATGGGCTTGTGTATAATAACACTACTGTTTTAACTTGTCATAAATGACATACACTATATTGTACATAAAGAGGAAGTATGATGATTTTCTCATATAAGAAAAATATGCATAACAAGTCATATGATTGCTTTAACTTGAATTGTGGTTTTGTAACTATTTTTGACCATACATAATACTTAAGCTGTTACCAAAGTAACTAATCTTTTATACATGACATCAAACTGACAAAGTTGTTCAAAGGAAATAATAGAAGCCTGAACTAGGAGTGTCGCAGAATGTAACAATCACATTCTGAACAAATAGCATTAAATTGACAATAATCATTCAGTTTAGCCTTTGCTGATTATACAAAACAGAATGTTGCCATTTAAATCTAAAAACTGTCAGTATATGCCATAAAATAGCAATTTATGAATATGGAAAGGGAACTTGTAATCAGTAATCACAATAAGTGAATTTGTTGATTTTAGCCTATAATTTCACTCATTTTATAATAAGAAATGGCAGATATGAAAATCCTTATGTGTAGGAAATTTGGGGACAGGGATGCACTGATAATTAAAATGCACTAACTTTCATCAATGTTCACATAAAATAAACCTGATGCTTTAAGTAAATTAGCAACAAAGTGATTACTTAAATGCTGGAAAACAATGAAATATAACTTCTGATACATCCAGTAAAATACATTGTATTATAAACATTAGGTATAAATATTATTACCATCTATTTATATTAAGTAATATGTTTTAAAAGACTTCATCAATAAGGGTAAATATGTTAAATAACTGTGTGCCATAATCTTTTACTGAGGTTTTATATATGATACATCCTACTTTACTATGATTGAATTGCTGGTCATTTATATTTCATGTAAATATTAATTTCTTATACAATAAGTAGACATTTATATTATATTAGAATTCTGTCTAATCTACAATAGTACTATATCTGTTCAATATAATATAAATATTGCTTATTCCTTTTACAAATATTCTCCATATGATAATTCAATTTATGGAGCTCAGATGTTCTGGATTGTCAAGGTATGAGTGATAATCTGATGGACTTAGGTTTATCAATCAGATTAGAAACAATTTTCATTCCATGGCTAGCGTGGATCTTAGTTTTCTTACATTTATTAATTTAAATTTGTTATTTCACAAAAACATTGTTAGTATGCCTGACCAAAATATTATTTTATCGCTAAACACTCAAAGTATAAAACTGATAATTTCATTTAAAAGCTCAAACATACATTTTATAGTTATCAGAGGAAATTGTTTAATAGTCACAATAAAACAAAAAATACATAGTTTAAATAACCTAAAATGGATTTAACTTAATTACCTTTAAATACCAATGGCTTAAACAATGCTAGCAAGAGATCAAATCTACTGAAATATTTAACATATTGAACAAAGCACACATTGTTTTCCATCAAGAAATTAATTTCAAAACAAATGACAATTACAAATGGAATCCTAAGGAATATATGGTATTGGCACAATCCACTTATAAGACAAAGACAAAAGGGGTAACAATTTTATGGAAAACAAATGTGATTAACCCAGAAATCATTTATAAGTATGAAGATAAAAAAGGCCTTGTGGCATTAGTAATAGTTAAATATAATAACAAAATATGGATGCTATCCAATCTATACTGGTTCCCAGGCATTGGAACAGGAACTGTTAAAAACACTTGGATTTAATTTCCAATAATTATAAAGGCAACTTAATATTAGGAGGAGATTTTAACTGTATATTTGATATTTCTGAAACTACAAATAAAAGACCTCTGCATACATTTGCTTTATCAAAAGCTTTAAACAAGTGGGTAGAATCATTTAATCTTGTAGATACTTTCAAATTTAAAGAAGATAAATCTTTGTTGTTTTCCCATCAAGATCACAGATTTGTTACCCAAACTAGAATAGATAAAATATTTGCTGCCCATGACTTACACTCTAAAATCATTAATTTCTCAATCACTCCCTGCCACTTTTCACGCCACAATTCATTGATACTAAAACTTCAAAATGGGTCCAAACCATTAATCTTTAACTCCAGAATTCCAGCATATATAACTAAAATTAAAGAGTTCATACCCTGGTTATTATCTGAATTACAGTTCTTCTTAGATATTAATTACACCACAGGGATAAATAAAATAATGATATGGGACTCATTAAAAGCTTACATATATGGTAAAACCCTAACTCGGTATAAAAAAAATCAGAGAATAGGATTCTGAATTATTAGATCTATAATCCAAACATTTGTCAGTAAAAGCTGAAAAAAAATCAAAATCATTTGGCGATGAAAAAGAAAGTAGAAATATTAAACAATAAATACAATGAAATTCTAACACATAAAAACTAGTTTAGGTTTAGAAAAACTAAAAATTAATACCTTGGCCACTTCTCCCAAATATCTACATAATTTATCCATAAGAAACAAAATACAATCAAAAGCTAATAACATTAAAAGTATCTTCCATGAAAAGAAAGGGACAAATGTTTTGGATATAGGTGACATTCTTGATGCCTATAGAAATCAGTATATGGAACATTTCCAAAAAGAAAATATACATATTGATCAATTAAATATAGATGAAAAATGTTCTAATATAAAAAAACAGAAAAATTAAAACTAGATCTGCAAGCATCCATATCCTACAAAGAAATTACAGATACAATTATAGAGGGTAAAAATAATAAAGCTCTAGGTATAGATGGCATAATTATGGAAATATATAAACTTTTTCCTTCAAATATACTATCCCTCTTCTATAAAACTCTATTAGAAATTCAGTCACAAGCTTTAATACCATGCTCTTGGAGATATTCCTTAATCACACCAATCCTAAAGGAAAACAAATCCCCAAACCTCTGTACCTCATCTAGACCTATATCATTATTAAATAATGACTATAAGATAGTTATGATAATATTAACTAACAGAATAAAAATACCACTATCCAAAACAACAAATACTGATCAAACTGGATTTATATATCATAGACACACACATGACAATATTAAAAGGATAATTTCTCTTATAGATTATGTTAATAAAAAAATAAACACTCATAATTGGCTTAGATATAGAGAAAGCCTTTGATTCCCTAAATTGGGACTATTTATTCAAAATCCTAATGTTATTTGAATTCCCTGCATCTTTTGTCCATCTCCTAAAGAATATATATATACAAATAATTTAGTGTATGTCAAGTTAGGTCCTTTTACCTCTGAATCTATACATATAACACATGGCACTAATCAAGGATGTCCCACACCACTGATTCTATTTGCTCTGGCTATTGAAATATTGGCAGATTCAATTTGTAACAATATAAAAATCAAAGGAATAAATGTTTATGAACAATACAATTCTAAAGTTATGCTAATTGCTGATGACATATTACTAATTCAATCCCAAACAAATCCAAGTCCCTCTCCACCAAATGTAAGCATCCTGTCTGGTGGACCTCAGCCATAAACAAATTGTATAACAAAAGAAGGAAGCTACTGCACGTCAGAGCAAAATCCCATGAAGGGAAGACATCTCTGATCAACATTAGCAGAAAACTACGTTCTCTCATAAAAACATCCAAGGCAAACTTTGAGAGAAAAATCGCTAAGGACACTAAAGATAACCACAAAGCCTTCTTCAGCTATATTAGAAACCTGGGAGGAAACCCTCAGATATGCTCAGAGTTGGTTCACAACAACAAAAAATACACTGAACCCACAGACATTGCTAACATTCTGGCTGACAGTTTCAGTGCAAATTTCTCGCCTTCTTCACCCCCAAAAGAAGAAATACTTATCCCAGCTGAATGTAATCTCCCTGTCATCTCAGATGTCCAAGTGAGAACCACCTAAACAAAGCAAAAACACAGCATCAATGGGACCTGACAGTATCCCGGGTGTGTTACGTGAACTCAAGAGGAGCTAAACCCACACATAAAAATGCTATTTAACCTTAGCCTTACTTGGGATATGTACCTGAACACTGGCGTACAGCAACAGTGGTCCCACTCCACAAGGGGGGTGCCTCTACAGACCCTGGAAACTACCGCCCCATAAGCTTGACTAGCCTGGTCTGCAAAGCTATGGAAAGAATCATTATGGGACTCATAAACGGAGACATAGGGGACCTACAGGCGCTTGACCCCACCCAGTTTGGCTTTGTAAAGGGCAGATCCTGCCTTTTAAACCTGGTTGACTTTTTCGAAACAGTCACTAGAGCCATTGATGAGGGCAAAGCAGTCCATACAGCATACCTGGACTTGGCTAAGGCCTTTGACACAATACCCCACTCAGGCATCATAGATAAGCTAAACAGCTTAAAAGTAAACCCTTATGTCACTAGATGGGTTGCAAACTGGCTAAAGGACAGAACCCATAAAGTTAAAATCGCTGGAGCAATGTCAGACACAAAGCCAGTCACAAGTGTTGTCCCACAGGGATCTGTCCTGGGGCCCCTCTTGTTCAGCATTTATTTCTCAGATGTTAAAGCAAACATGGGAGGGCTGTGGCTGACAAAGTTCGCAGATGACTGCAAACTAGGTGCCATAGTCGATACACCAGCAGATACACACATCCTACAAAAAGGCCTCACTGAAATGGACAACTGGTGCCGTAGTCACGGCCTTAAACTAAATGCCAAAAAATGTATAGTTATCCTTTTGGAAAAACAAAGTACCCACAAATTATCACATAGACAGCAACCCACTGAGTGGAAAAAGTAATCAGAGACCTAGGGACCCAAGTAGACAGTGACCTCTCATTTGACACCCACATTGCCAAAGTGGTTAGAAAAACATTCTACCTTGCACACCTCATCATGAAGGGTTTCACATCCAGATCCAAGGATGTCATTGTACCCCTATATTCCTCCCTCATCAGACCCATGATTGAGTACAATGCCTCATTTGGTATGTACCTCACCCGGCACTTGCAACAGCTGGAGAGACCACAAAAGTACCTCACCAAAAGGATCAAGGGTCTCCAACATATGTCTTATTCTGCCAGACTAAAGAAAATTCAGCTCTATTCAGTAGCATACCGCCTGCTCAGAGGTGATCTCTGCCTGACGTACAAGGCCATGTCCAATCAGGATCTGATGGACATGCTCCACCTCAAAAATCCAAATCCATCAGGACCACGAGAGCTAAAGACTTAAACCTCGGCACAAGTATGAATAGGACATGCTGAAGGGATAGATTCATAACCCAGAGGCTTCCCATGCTTTGGAACAGGATCCCAGTTCGTATTAGGCAGAACCCCTCACTGACTCTCTTCAAGAGAAATCTTGATGAGTGGATGGGAGATCGTAAGTTTACCCCAGGGGTCACATCTGTGTCACTGCTAGACAGGGGCACAGTAAACTAATTCTATTATATAAGGGGACCTTCACTGTGTCACTACTAGACAGAGGCACAGTATTCTAGATTTATTCTGTACATTTTTGTACCACTTCATGGGGTGGCAAAAGCCACATCACTATGGCTAGGCTTACAAATGCCCCAGGGCAGATAGCCTAGTACTATACTATGAAACTATGAAACTAACATTATCTAATACAAAAGAGACATTAGAAGAATTAGATATATTAACTGACAAATTTCACATGACTTCAGGACTCCATTTCAATAAATCAAAATCAAAATTTTTATTTTTAAATAAAAAAAAGAACTGCAGACTAAGGGGGATCACATCATAGGGAAACAAGAATGTACCTTAAAATATCTAGGATTTGAGTTATGCAAGGATAATAATGAATTAGTCTCAAAAAACTACAATAATATTATCAATACAATTAAAATATTTGTGGAAAAATGGAACAAAATAATATTAACATTTGAAGGCAGACTATAGTTAATAAAAATGGTTTTACTGCCTAAGATCCTATATATAGCCTTGGCAATACCACTGTTATCAGAAAGGAATATACTTAAAGAAATAAATTCATGCCTAATAAATTTTTTTATGGTTTCCCAAAAGAAACAGAATGGCTTTAATACATTATATCAGACCTCGGAATCAGGGAGAATTAAGCTTTCCTGATATAGAAACATATATAAAAGCATCAATATCTAAAACAATCTCAGATTGGATAAGTCCAAATTACTCTGCAAATTGGAAAGAATTACTAACTATGATATTAATAAATTAATTTGATTTACAAAAAAAATAAAATCTCAAATAACAGATAAAAACAATCTGCCATGGCACATATGTATTAGTATGCAATATAACATAACTAAACCCACTAAAACTTGTATGATTAATTATTACATTGACTCATTTAGGAAAATTATTAATGCAACTATAGTTTTAAAAATCTGGTTTGATCTTTTAACACCATTTATAGTCAGAAAGAACTTTCTCCATAAAATATATAGAAAAATGATTAATTCCTGGGAACAGAAAGGATTTGTTTGTTGGCTCCAATGTATCAAAGAATTAAAAGTTTTAGATATGTAGGTAATAAAAACAACATACAGAATTCCACAACAGGACTGGCTAACTTTACAGAGTATTCTGTCATCTTTGCAGGATTTAAGTAGAATAATTAACAATTCTTCATTTATAGAAATACCTAAATTTACGAAATAAATATATGAAATCATATATAATGACTTTGACGTGGAAACAGTATTTCAAAATTTTACAAAATATTGATAAACTATAAAACAACACCCAAAACCTCATATTGGAAATATATAACAAAAGGACACACAATACAGTTAACTGAAGATATTAAAACAAATATCTTATTATCGATAAAATATACATCCTTTACACAATACTGGAAAGTTTGTAATTGGAAATGCTTGCACAGTGCATTCTTAACCCCAGACAGAATCAGTAAAATCAGTTCTTTCATAAAAGGAATATGATGGAGATGTGAGCAAGTACACAATGCAGATTCAAACCAAATTTTCTTTGACTGTGTTAAACCTAAGCCATTTTGGAATGCTATTAATAACTTTTTACAAGCTTTATTTAATGCATCACTTTATTTAACTAAAGCTCTTGTATTATTAAATTTGAATGAATGTCCTCATTTGAATAGATCAACATGTATCTAGTATGGACTATATTCGCAAGTTCAAGGAAGTGTATAACAAGAAGATGGAATACAATCACAATACCAACTTTGGAAGACTTCTACAGCCTACTGAAGACCACAGCATTATTGGACATTAAAATTATAGAACTAAGAATTTATCCAAAGCCATTTATCAACAACCCTTGTGGAAAAGTCTTATTGTTGATTGACACTATACAATGATTGATCAGACACTTTGATAATGGATTAGACATACTTATAAAGTAACTGCATACATTAAGATCTGTAAAAGTGTCAGGCTAATGTAAATAATGTACATAGTTATTTAAGATGTTATGTACAAATACTATGGAATTCATTCAAATGTATTTCAAAAATAAAAAAAAAATTTGAGAAAAATAAGTTATTGTTAAAGGTTGAATGACAAACACCCTGCTATGTTCAACACGCTATGTAACAAAAGGCACAAGGGGACATTTTTAGGGGAAATGACAATAGCTATATTCATCTTTTTTTGTGCATTTAAGTCCCTTCTGACTGAATTTATTTAATTAGCCACCACAATCTAACACTGAACGTAAATAAGACATTCTTTTAAGGCTCAACCAATGTCTGTTATTTTCATGTTTGAGCTCCATACAGTTTACTAATGGTATCCCTTCCAGTCAGAGCCACAGAGTTGACCTGATGGATTTTATTATCAGTTGCTGTCATGTTTGCCGAGGAGGGTAACTGTGTGCTAGTTCTAAGAAACCATATCCACTGTGGCTAAACACTGTGCTCATACTGTGACCCTTCCTTCTAAACCTGACTTTCAGCTTACATGACTGAGGTATCCTCTCCTCTTACTGACAACCCGCACCATGGTGGCAGAAAATGCTTTGCAATGTCATCATGAACATGGAGCCTGTCACATTAATTAGAAGATCTTTGCTTATATTACCTTCATTGACAGCCAGACTATCAAATTTACTAACTGATAGGACCACCTATACTGAAGGAGCATCCCTTCTGAAATTTTGAGTAATTTTCACATTAGTTAGAATAAAATACATTTGATTTTTTCTGTATCCCCTTATCTTAACCCTCCTTTCTCTTCCCTCTTTTCTTCACCTGCCATCTTTAACCTTACAGCAGCAATTATGTGAAGGCTGCAGCAGTCTCAGTGTTTATGGTGTGTTTAGCCTTTTCTTATAAATAGTACCATCCTCACTTTTTTTCTAAAACTCAGTAGGCTTCTTCATTTTAGTTCTCTTTTAACTCTGCCCTCCACCTAACCATACTTAACCTACTTAACAGTAAGGAGGCCCAAGTCTGTTTATGATATGTGTGTGTGTGTGTGTGTGTGTGTGTGTGTGTGTGTGTGTGTGTGTGTGTGTGTGTGTGTGTTATTCTCCTTTCAGTATTCTGCTCCTCTCTGTATTTTCCTACCCCCTCTCAAGACACCACTTCTGTCAGAATATTGCCCACATCTTTACTTTCTATGGTCTTGTTTACTTCCTCTCATTCTTTCTTGTCTGGCATCTTGAATTTGCAAGGAGGAGAGGCTGATTCTGGCATACGCTACATTTTCTTCTCTGAGTATAATTCAGCACTCAGTGTGTAACTAAATCAGCTTCCTGTACTAATTACCTAAGGACATAGCCCATATTTGTTGTCATTTTCCTATATAACAATAGGACCATCCATGGCAATAAACTGAGACATGTATGTAAAAAGCACCTTAATGAGCAGTTACATAAGTAAATGAGCAACACTGCTCTACACCATGTAATAAAATGCATGCACTGCATCTATTTCCATCATCCATAAACCCAAGCAACTAAGCAACCGTGTTGCAGAAAATATTTAAAAAAGTCCACTGATGAGTCTGCCTGCAAAGTGAGAGTGAAGCACTTTGACACAAAGAAAAAAATATCTCATAAAAAGACTACTCCACTACATTTCAAAGTGATGTGATAAAGCTTTCCTGTCAGCGTGGGGCTACAGATAAAAGGTACACACAAAGGAAACTGTTAACTTTTCCAGAAATGTTAAGTTACTGTCCTCCCAAGGTACTGAAACCTGAGCTCTCAGACTAAAAGCTGCCTGAATGTAAATATTAGGATCACATGACCTGCCATCTCAACCAAAACAATGACACCAGCAAAGAAACGTGGAACTCCACCTTTAATTCAAAAGCCAAAACCAAAAAGTAAAAAGGTCACACAGCAAACCAATAAGTAAAAATTACAAGAAAACCTTAGACAAGCTAGAGTCTTCACTGTGTGATACCTTAAATCTCTTGTATTAGAGGCCCACGGGATATATGCAATGACTCCCTTAAGGTTCTCAAGTGTTTCAGCTACTGTATATGGGTTTTGAATGTCCACAACTTTTTACTTTTTCTTTTTAAGTATTTCTGGATACATTCAGGCCAATAAAGCCCCACCACTGTTGACCATGTAATACCTGATATATAAGGGGCAGTGGCTATTTTTCTTTGCCACTGCACACAAATAGGTTTTATGGCCACCAGAGGGATGGATAATCTCTCAAGTCACATCACTGACACCCAACAGGTTAAAGAAACAAAACACACAAATCTGATTCATTAACCAGTTCACCAAATGCAATTTAGCCTCAAGAGCATACAAAGAATATGCACTACTGTGCTGGCTACCCCCACACCCAAATAAGGACTACACATTGACCACTTACTAAGATGAGTGTTTGCTTATCCAAAGTAACTGCCTTCCAAACAAATAATTATTTTCACACACACACACACACACACACACACACACACACACACACACACACACACACACACACACACACACACACACACACTCAGAATTTCCAGGAAAGGCTGGTAGAATTATTTAATTCTTCACAGCTTTCATCCTGGTAAAGTACATCTGCTACCACCCGCACTAGACATAGTAATTTAAAAAAGTAACTCTAAGAAGAGCTAAATAATCTGGTTCGCTCTATCTCAAACAACACTGAAGCTTTACACCAGATTACCAGAATATTACATAGGCAGACTGCAGAGAGCAATTTACACAGATTTTGGAACATTAATGTTATTCAGCAGGACTGGCTGTGCATACGCTTGATTCATAGCGTCTTATTTCTTTCTGCCAGGAACCAGGGTTAATTGATTCAAGATTATTTTCTTGGACACATAAAAAAAAACATCACAAAGGAGGTAAGCACAGGATTTCATATATTGCTGTTACTGCTAGCACCTGTATTTTTCAAAAACTTCACTCAAGAGTTTCCTTACTACTCCATTTTACAGCTCCTGCAATTACATGCCAATAGTTAATTCTTTTCTGACTCAAAAACTTATCTGTATTGCATTATACAGTTGTTACATTGTTTCCTGTAGAATAATTACATATTTTCTCTACATTACGTAACAGAACAAACATGTCTCCTGTCACTTTCATGCTATTTTACAAAGGACATTTTTACTGCATAGTTTATATTGCAGATATTATAAAGCTTAAATATAGCTTACAAGTATATTGTAGTCTACACTAGGAAAAAAACGAAATAAAAAAGAAAAGTAATCACATTTTAAATCAGTTTCTTTCCCCTGGCATCACAATAGGTATAAGATCAACAACATTTAGTAACATTTTAATGAACTATGTCAATTACTCTAGCTTTCTATCTTTAAGCAGAAGTTTTGGACTTTTTATAACATCATCCACAAAATAGTGAAAAGTCATGAAAGAAAATATTTTTATCCTTGCTTATCTGAAAAAGTAACTTGTACTCAGCATCAGTCATATTTCTACAAAAACTCTGATTTTTCTTACAAACAGCTTTCTGATGTTAAACTCACATAACTTTTCAAATATGCGCATGGGCAAGGGGAGGGGTGTTTTAAATGTACTGCTAGGCTTTAACGTCAATGGTTTGAAAACAGTATTGTTATTTCTAAACATAACTTTAAAATTCACTTTCCTTAAAAATGATTTGAGGTCAACAATTAAATTAGAAATATACAAATAGATTAAAGCGCTAAATGTTTTGTGTGAGTAATAAAGAATTCAGTTTTCCTTTATCTGGCTGCTTGCATCTTCGTTTTCATTTTGTTTTTTGCTTGGTTCCTGGTGGATTTGAAAGGTCACGAAAGCCCCAACATATGTATTGGTGTTGTAACTGCTATTTCCAAGTTAAAGAAGCCTGCTCCTGTTTTACTCTTTTTCATATGCTTGAATGACTGTGCCATAATGTCACTGTGTTGAAAGGTACTTGTGATTTTCGTATTATCTGGTGCTGCAGCTTGAATCTTACCAAGAGTCCAGCAAATCTGCTTACTAATGTGAGTTTTTCTTTGTTTGCCTGGATATTTGGATCCTCCAGCTGGACTACTGTTATTTCAGCTATTGCTGACATTTTTAATGTTTTCCATGGTGTTATAGAATGCATTTATCCCAAAAGACCTTCTCGGGAAACTATAATTTCCTGTGTAAAGAGACAACAGTATTTTTAAGAGTTTTTGGATTTTGTTGTAAAGTATCCTTTTGACTCAATGGTGGATTTTATACCTGACCTACTTGCCAGTTAATGGGAGGTCCATGTTGTGCCATTCAATACCACCTGTAACATGCTGTGCCATCGAATACCATCTGTAACATGCTGTGCTATTCAATACTCCCTGTAACATGCTATGCCATGGAAAGCTCCCTGTAACATGCTGTACCATGGAATACCACCTGTAAAATGCTGTGCCATGGAATACCACTTGTAACCTGCTGTGTCATCGAATACTACCTGTAACATGCTGTGCCATGGAATACTATCTGTAACATGCTGTGCCAAGGAATACCACCTGTAACATGCTGTGCCATGGAATACCACCTGTAACATGCTGTGCCATGGAATACCACCTGTAACATGCTGTGCCATTGAATACCACCTGTAACATGCTGTTACATCGAATACTACCTGTAACATGCTGTGCCATCGAATACCACCTGTAACATGCTGTGCCATCGAATACTACCTGTAATATGCTGTGCTATTGAACACCAAGAGTACTGTAGCTTTAAATGTAATTATTGCTACTGTTGTTTTAGGTTATAGGAACAATTTCTATAAATTGAATTTGTTGTCTTTTTACTTTTAAACAATGAGCTAGTAATTTTATGGTTAGGATTATTATTTTAAAGTACTTTATTTGCATGCATATGCATTTATTTGCATGTATTGGTATAATCCTTCCAAGACTGTGTTTTTTGAACTTGTACAAGAGTGTCTTTTATGAAGTTTTATTTATTACTCATACATAATTTGATTATGGTGTTTGTAAGCTTGGTCATCTTTTTTGTTTGGAAGCATCTATTTGCTTTTTTGGGTGGAGGGGTTAATGCATTCCAGTATTGTAGGTGCTTATAAGGATTTCTTTCTTTTTCCATCTAATAGCATTTATATCCTCTTGGACTCCCTTGTACTTTTCATAGATTTGGTTTCTTTTGTGATCCTACTGTGGGGGCATTAGATGTTTTGATTTTTTTTTTCATTTGTTGTACTTTTTTTTTCTGGGGGATCCTTCCTGCCATCTGCCCTTGCTTTTTTGTTCTGCTGGTTAACAACTGCATCCTTAATTTACGAACCTGAAGGGTGGGGGGTCAAAGGCAATTAATGCAAGGTCACAGGGTGTACTAAACAACTAGAACTAGACCAGGAGGTATAGATGAGATTCGCCATCATTGCCCACCCCCATCATTTGCCATGAGCAAGCATCATGACAGAGGTCTTCTCAGTCTTCGTAAGACATCACATCCCCCCCTCCTTTAATCATCAGGACTTGGCCTTTCTCAGCTCATCACTCACTCATGCTGTGCTTTCAGGGTCCAATGAGGAACAAGCATAACGTACATGGTGTTTTGAACTTGCTCCATGTGGTCAGTCTTCAGTTTATTATTGAGATAAAGCTACATGAAACTAGCAGGATGATTCTTGCAGCTGTAAGCCCTCTGGGTCTCTGGACTGTCCACAGCCCTAGGCAGAGAAGCAGAAAGTGGTAGAGTAGATGTATGTTTCCATCCATTCATTGATTGATATATGCAAAATAATAGTACAAAATCACATTTTTTGTAATTCCTTTATTGCAAGACTGAATTACAAATTTGGTAACCTGCATACAGGAGCTTATCAACTTTCTTGTTGATCTAGTGCATGAATCTCCTCAATAAGTTGTCACTGGATATTATATTGGCTGGTTTAACAATGATCCCTATGAGGTAGCCATGGAAATTCTTAGTTGCTTTTGAAAGTGTAGCTTTTATTCAGGTTGTTACCACTGTGACACATGGTGTTTCAATTTGCTTTGTAGACTACAGATCTGGTTTTGGGGTTGTTTTTCTGGCCTGGTCAATAAGCAGTCTACAAATGGGTTGACTACAGAATACCACTCCTGATATTCAGCTGGTCCATTACTGAGATCTCCAGAACACTGACAGGTATGTTTTGATGGCTATTTTAAAAGATCTCTGTAGTAGGGATCAGTGTTCTGGCCAGTAACAATGATGTGTCTGCTACTTTAGATACTTTCTCCTACTTACTGGGTGAGAACCATGGTTTGATCATGAGTTCTGTACAGTAGTCATGCTAGGGCAATGGGTGGAGTGCCATTGGTAAAGGCTGCACCTGTTCAAAGGAAATATTTACTGCATTGTACCATCCAGCTCAATTTTTTTGATGGTAGCAGGCTATAAAGCCCAACCTCAGTCATTGTGTGTAAACCTTTATCACTGTCTCAGTGTGAGGGCACCACGTACTGTTTTGTGGATGAGGTTGCCAAGAGACTTACCCTTTCCCAGTTTATGTTTATTTGTTAACAGTTTGGTTTTGAATTGCATGTCTTTTACTGAGTGGAATGTGGCTATATTGGCTATAATGGGGCCATCAATGTGGTTTCATCTCAGTTTAATTTCTCCAAGTCTTTTGGGTTTCTAATACCATGACGGGAATGTACCCCATTCCTAAGTCAAAGTATGATTAAAGTTTGTGAAATTATTATTGTTTCAATCTTTGATGTTAACCAAAAGTGCTCTTCTGAGCACCTGCAATGTATCCAGAACTGACTCCTTTGGTAATTCATACAGAGTTACATGTATCAGTAGCATATCTAAATACAACTAAGTTCTTTTTTATGAGACCCATTGCTCCTACTATTGGAACTGTCTGGGTATCCTTTTTCCACATTGACCTAATTTCTGCCTGCAAATCCTGGTATTTTATGACTTTATGACTGTATGCAAGACACTATAATCACTGGATATAGCAATTTCAATGATCAGAGCTACTTTTGTCTTCTTTTCATGGACTACTATATCTGGTTTTCTTGCATCTGTTTTTTGAACTGTTGGTAATGTGTGATCCCATGTGATATCACCACATCATTTTCTATAATGCTTTGTGACTCATGTTTCCAGTGCTTCTCAGCTACTTCAGTATTGTAATGTTTGCACAATCCCCAATGCAACAGTCTTGTCACATTATTATGCCTTTCAGTATACAAGGCCTCTGCCATTAGTGTATCACACCCAGTAACCAGATGTGAAACCGTTTGCAGTTCTGTTTTAAAGAACCTGCATTTGTCTGTTTCTCCCACATGTTCAATGGACTTTGTAATCCAACTTGTATGTAGTCCACTACCCTGGGCCGCCAATATTAAACTTTCATCTTCTGGTTTAGATTCACCTCTCCTTAACTATTCCTGTATTGGACCCTGATCAACATGGAGTTGTTTTAATACTTGCAAATATTTTTATGTCTTTTCCACATTTCCTGCCTTCTCATTTGATCCTTCTGTCTGATTTTTGTCTGCTTCTGGTTTGATTTCCATTCCCACTTAACACCAATGTGCTTCTGCTAAACTTAGCAGGGAAGTCAACTTAGACTTGTACCCCTCATGTTTTAAAACTTTCACTATGTTTGGATTTGGTGAAGTCATTAGTTGCAGTCCTATGATTGCAGATCTATACCTGTAATCAATTTCGAGGAGGCCCTTGCCTCCTTCAGAATGAGGAATATATAGTCTTTGTATGCACTGATTTTTATATTGTATTTGCTAAGCGTGAAGCAGCTGATCCAATACCTTTTGGGGCCAATCAATCACCCCAAAACTGTTAAGTTTGAACAGGAAGAGCAAATTGGATTATAGCTTAGACTTTGTTCCTATATGTCAGGGCTGTCTTCAGTATTAATTTCAGTCTTCTAAAATATTCTTACTGAGTTTTGTTCACGTTTGCTCATGTTTTATTGCTGATCCTTCATCAATTCCCAAATATTTATACGCTCCCTCCTGCTCAAGTTCCTTTATATCATATTCCTGTCCCAGACTGATATTTTCTTGGTGCTGCAGCTTTCCTGCTTTAAATGTTGCTTTTGCACATTTATCAAGACCAAATGACATTCTTATATCATCTGAGAAAGTTTTGACCACTTGCAGTTGTGCTTTCAGCTGCTCATTTGATGCACTATACAGTTTTAAATCATCCACAAAAAGAAAATGAGAAGTCTTTGCACTTTTCTGGGAGCCAAATTGTAACCATGATCTAATCTGTTAAGTAGACAGCACATTGGGTTAATGGCAAAAACAAATGAGCAGTGGTGACAAAGTGTTACTCTGAAATACCACTTTTAATTTTTATCGCTGGGATAATAATTGGTCCTCTATCATGGCTTAGCTGCCACTGTTTCATGGTCACTGTAATATAATCGATAAATGCAGGGTGTAGCTTATATATCTGATAGCACTCCTTTATCCATGAATGTGGGATGCTGTCAAATGCTTTCTTTGCAATCTATACTTAAATTCTTCCCCTTTTTACAATTTGTTTTTCCTGTTGTTATCCAGGTTGGTGTCTGTTCAGGATGTACATATACGTAGTTCTTACTCAGGCCTAAATCTTCATGTAAAGGTGTTAATACTTTTAGCCAGAAGTTCAGTACTGCAACTGGGTCTAGAGTTTTCTTGTTAGGAGCTTTTCTTAGTTTTGTTTCAATTTATCTGGCCTTTACTTCATCCCATTTCATATCCTGTACATTTGAACTTCTTACTGTTTCTTTTACTTCTTCTCTCTGTTCAGCATCTTGGCTATGTGCCACAGGATCTTCATAGATATTTCTCCAAAATGTGTCTATTTCTTATTTTTGGTGGTGTTTTTATTCTTATTACTTTTTTCCCAGTTCTGTATAAAACTTTTTTGGGTCATCAATGAATTGCTTATTTTGTACTTTTCCTTTATATTTATCTGTGTATCTTCTAAGTTTTTCTGCCTGTGCTGATATCTTTAGTTTATTATTTTCAATGGTATCTGATAGATCCTGGTCTGTTCTGATACAGTGCATTACTTTTATCACAACTGTCTTTCTAAGTATTTTTGCTGATCTGTTTCCACTTCTATACTCTTCTGACAGTGACACTTCTTGTCTTAATTACTTTATAGTTTTCTCTGTTTGATACTTCCATAACGACATTTCATTTCACCCATTCTTTTTCCTTATTGCCTTGTGTTTGTGTGGTAAGACTTTATCTGCTATTAATTTAGCTGCACAGTAATATATCCTATTTACTTCTGTTGTAATAACATTATTGTGTTCATTTGTTTTACCAGGCCTGTATCTCCTTATGTCTATCTATCAGGTCAATACCCTCCCTCTCACCCTTCAAAACCATTCTGAAAGACTTCCTAGCCAAAAACTGTCTTTGTTCTTGCTCAACACTAGGATAAAGCCTGTCCCTAAATGTGGACAAATATCTATTCACACCTTACATCTCCTTACTCTCCCGTCTTTACTAACTGCTTTACTTCTAACAATTTATTTCCCCTGGCTTTCTCTCTAAATATACCATAACCCTGCTCTTCTCTCACTTCATATTGCAGTTCCTG
The DNA here is from genome assembly GCF_019279795.1 of Protopterus annectens. Taxonomy (NCBI): domain Eukaryota; kingdom Metazoa; phylum Chordata; order Ceratodontiformes; family Protopteridae; genus Protopterus; species Protopterus annectens. The sequence continues at coordinate 1,279,267,349 of NC_056728.1, forward strand.
TTTGTATTACACTAACTCACCTTTAATTTCTCTATAAACTGGTTCAAATTTCTTTAAATATTAAATCATTGCCATATCACTTGTATCATATTATGTCTAATTTGGTATAATTATTTAAACTGTTTTTTTTTTGTATTATTTCTAAAGAGTGTAAAATTATTATTCTTAAAATGTTTTACAATACTTAGGAGCTTTTATCCTCTGTGTCTCTGCTGAAATTGGACTCCTACCCAGTTGGACTTTCCCAGCAGTCAAATGTCAATAAATAAATAAATAAATCTGACTTCTAACATGTTGGGTCTTAATAACTTTCTGTAATCTGTTTCTTTCATTGATCTTAATATGTCTATCCTTCTCTATTAAATCAGACAACTCTTCCTTTAGGCTTAGATAATTTTCTTTTAAACTGAGGGGGACATTCTGTTTCCTGCAGGCATTCTACAGAAAGTTTCAGAATATCTTTCCATGACACATTTGTTTCAGCTGCATCCGGCATCATCTGTTGCTGTTTCACATGGGAACACAATAGCCTATCACTCCACAACATTGACCATCTCAGTGTTGTCACAGTTTCCTGCTCCTTCCCTTGCAGTGCAGCTCCAGCTGAACTTTTGTACTGGTTTCCTGCTGAAGGATCCAGAGTATGTTTATGTGGCAAGTGTACTGGCTTCCTGCTGAAGGATCCAGAGTATGTTTATATGGTAAGTGTACTGGTTTCTTGCTGAAGGATCCAGAGTATGTTTATGTGGCAAGTGATCAGATGCTTCCTGTTCCACATGTTTCTCCTTAATTTGAGAAGTCATTGTTTTGTCATGCTGGAATGTTACCCGAGTTGGATTTTCTACACTAAATCCTTCACTTTGCAGGTAATCCATAACTTCAGTTTATATTCTTTTAATTTCTTCTTTGCTAATCTTCTGTTCTGCATTCTGCTTTTGTGATCTTACTTTTTGTATTGTGAAATGTTCCATATATGGGTGCCTTTGCTTGTATTTCACTTCAAATATCTTTGGAGCTGCTTTTTTGTATTGATTAGTTTGACTTTCTCCTTTGCATAAGTATTGCACCATATCAGATCTCACTTTCTTTCCCATATCCATGTTTTTTTTCAACCTTTTAAAATTTATTAGGTTTTGTTCTTTATATGTTTGCACTTCCTCAGTCGCTTCTTTTTCCAAACTGCCCAAAGTTTCTTGGTGTATGTAATGTTCTTCATGGATCTGTTGCATTAATTAACAGAAACTTGCATTTGAAACTTTTAACAGTTTTTTCTTGTGCCAGTATTTTTCTTTCCTCTAATTTCTCTCAATCTTTTTGAATATCTTCTGCCTAGGAATTCTGGGCTTCTTGTATAATAGCAACACTACATAATTTCTTCCTGATTCTCAGTAGTTCACTCTTATCATCTTTACGGCTCTTTTTTGGACTGTCAGTTTTTGTATGTTTTTTTTTTTGTACACTACTACGTCGATCTACAACAACGGTGCCATCCTCCCTCTGAGTCTGGCTTAACTTAATTGTAGGAATGTTTTCATGTCTTAAGGATTCAATGCTGTCATTTCCACTCCTGGCACCACTGTGCCTACCAGGGTTGGGCACTTTTTCATCCTGGGACTTGTGCACCCAGCTGTCTTTTTTATTTTTTAACCTCCTTCTCTTCATGATACATGCTATATAAAGTAAAGTATATATCAGTGTCATCTGGTCGAGATTTTGTAAAATAGAGGGTCCACCTTGTGAAGGTACTCACCAAGACTTGAGGATGAATTAGATTCCAGCAGTAGTGCTCTCCTTTGCTTGCTGATTTTGTCATCTCTCTATTTGGACCCCAACTGGTTTCATCTCTGTAGACTACCTCCTGTGGGTGAAGCCTACAACTAAGCTAGTAAAATTTTGATAAGACTCACTGAGACCAATTATTGGCTGAGCTGTTTGGTCCTCTGTGACAGAGGGAGTTTTTCCCACCTGTATCAAAAGGAGCTTTGGCTACTCCTGTTATAAAAAAAAAATCTTTGTGTCTGAACATCCTTCAGGATTACTGTCCCATCTCTTATCTTCATTTCATGGGTTAGGTTATAGACAAAGTAGTTTACACACAGATGTACTGTTTCTTAGCATCCCATAACATTGTTGACCCTTATCAGTTATACTTCATATCCAGGCACAGTACTGAGCTTACCTTCATGTCGACAGTTTAAGTGGTTAGTGATCTCTTTATGGCTACTGATCAGAGGTTTTATCCTCTCTCTGTCCTCCTTGATCATTCATTTGCATTGATAACATTAATGATGGAATCCTAATTAAATGTTTTAGGGACTAGACTGGTATCACTGGCATTTATTCTCAACTGGTTTGTCCCTTAGCTTTTGGATCACAGTCACAGAGAGAGTTGTCTCTGGGATTTGCTCCTCCAGTAGCAACCCTCTGGAGTATGGGGGTGACTCTAGACTCGATCCTCACACCATTACAGTTTATGGTATATATGCTACTCTTTTACAATGTCACTTAAGTTAAAGGTTTATCTTATCAATCATATATCGACAATACTTAGCTCCATTTCTCCTTCATTCAGCAAGTTTGGCTGGACTTTTCTTATTCAAAGACTGCTTGGAGTCTGTGCTCCATTACATCATTTCAGTGAGGAGAATCATCTTAAACTAACCTGGCAAAGAGAAGCATGACTCGTATATATCCCCGTACATTTCTTGTATGTTCTACACAGTCACTCCCACAATTATGTACAGAAGAAAAAGAACTTATCTATGTCTGTTGGCTAGGAGCTAATTCTTGACAACAAGCTGACAATAAAGGGCCAAGTGACTGCTGTTCTAAAATTTCTTATTTTCACCTACAGAGTATGTCCTGGATGTGGAAGTTTATTCCATCTCTGGACCAAGCTGCAGTGTTTCATGCAGTAGTACTTTCTAGACAGACTACTACACTTACCTTTATCTTGGTCTGTCCAATGGGAATGTGGTGCAGATGAAAAGGCACAGCATTCTCTGGCAGAACTACTGACTATGAACATGGATACCTGGACTGTTGCTCTGGAATCTGCTGTGGCTGCCAAATCTTTATTCATACTAGTCCTGGCAGAAATTTTTTTTTTTTTTTTTTAGTTTATGCCCTCTGACCCTGCACAGCCTTGGGTTGTTACTTCCTGACCTTTCCTCCCAGTCATTCCTTTATTTTCCAGTTTCTCCTACTAATTATCTCTGACAGGTGCCTCAGCAGTAACTCTGCACTAGGCCAAAAGAGTGAGGGATCCAATAAGGAGTGATGGGGCTTGGAACACAGGCACCATCAATCTTGCAGTGGCTGGTCATTTGCCCTAGCTGTGGGAACTACTAGTACAATAAGGTCACAATATTGCTGTCAATCCCTGCATTAATCAGAGATGATCCTTTTATTCATTAGAGGTCATTTGTGGATTATGTTTTCCCCACAACCTCCCTTCAGGATAGGTGAACTGGCCATCGGCCACTTCGCAGTATTCCTGTCGCCAACACTGCTAGGAGTCTGAATCTGTTCCTGCACTTGGGCTGATAGTGGTGCAGATGAAAGCTCTGCCTCTATACCATCAGGATAGCTAAGAACATGATCTGTTCTTACTTCAAAGAACTATGGATGCCTCAGCTCCCTATTAATGCTGTCAGATCATCAGGTAAATGGCTACTGCCAGTTCAGGTGGTGCATACACAAACATCAGGCTGGGTAACCTTAGCTTACCTTGAGCTAGTTTTTTGTAATCATCTTCTTTCCCTGATGTGGGTGTGCAGCTTTGAAACATCCCTGAAGTTTCACCTGTTTAGATGAGTATTTTTAAATCCTGTGGGTGGGGAGGTTATACTTTTAGTACTTTTTAAATATTTTATTTTCTTCATCTTTTAGCCATTTTGTGTATTTTTTGAGTTGCCTTTTTATTGATTCTTTTTCATTTTAATTTTTGTACAATGCCTAAGGTATAGTTTTCATACAATAATAAATATATAAATAAACAAATACATAACTAAATAAAGTTTCATCACACCCCTTTCTCAGTGACTTCCCTTGAGACAAACAGAATTGCTCCCTTCTGTTCTCTGTCCTAACTGTATGTAGCTAAGCTTTTGCTTTAAGATCTTCACATACAGTCTGCCAGAACAATGGAAGATGGAAGGGACTCAGTAGTGGAAGACTTGGGAGTTTGAACTTTCATTTCTTAAATGTGCTGGGTGGGCCGGAGCACAGACAGGAATATTGATCACCAACATTAAGGTGAACAGCAGAGCACACAGACATGAATATGATGTTAGAGTTCAGGAGACCAGTCCTGGCTCAAGGCAGGAGCACTGAGGGAGACAGTGAGGAGGAGGAGTTTGCACTGTTGGGAAGTGGATACCTTATGTTGGCTGGGGATGGTAACAGTGACCCACTTCAAACATTATAAACATCTTCTGTAAAATATATGGTGACCATGACATTATATGTTAGACAATATCTATGTATATCTGGTGCATTAGACTGGCTCTGCTATACATATACAGTAATGCTATTTTACATGTAATGTGCAGGAAAATAAAAAAAAAAAAACTTTATTACAGATGAGCCACTGTAAAATAAGAATGGTTGCTCCAGGTTTATGTGCTAGAGACATGAGAGGATGTGCTGCATCACAAAATATCTGCATGCTACAGGCACAAACTAAGGCATGAGGAGAAGCTGAGTGGTTTATGCACCTAAGAAGTACTGGTTCTCCAGTGACATAACACATCTTGGAGAGTTTTATTCTTATGATGCAGTGGACTTAATAGTTTGAAAAAATTATCATGTGAATACAAAGCTAAAAATTGTCAAATTTTTATTTTCATTCATGTGGATAGTTACATGTATTTATGCATCTCAAGCTTTCTATATATGTGTATAAATATATAATATATATTATATATATATATATATATATATATATATATATATATATATATGTATATGTGTGTATCTCAAGCTTTCTATATATATAAGCTTTCTATATATATATATATATATATATATATATATATATATGTGTGTGTGTGTGCATATATCAATGTATGCATGTACATACATACGTGTGTGTGTGTGTGTACACACATATGTATGTATATGGATGTCTGACAATTCATCAAAACTTCAATCCATCAAATGGCAACTGAATTAGTATAAGTAACTGATCAGTATACGATTGAAAAAAGACAAAAGAAAAATACAATATTCTTTTTTGCAAGGTGGTAAGCCCCCTGCACCCCCAGTACCCCCTGCTTATTATAATACCAACATTTATATATATATATATATATATAGTGAGAGAGAGAGAGAGAGAGAGATAGATATAGAGATAGATATAGAGATATAGAGATAGAGGGTCTATATTATATTTTCGAAAGTTTCAAACTTCGAACACCATATGGTCGACACCATATGAGTGATGTTTGAAATTTCGAAAATATAATAATAAAATAAAAATAAAAAAACTATACTTACCTAAATGCCCCCCTGCACTCCCCATGAGGGGGGCTGTGCCCCCCACACCCCTGCTACTTAAATATTCCTACTCCGAGATTGCACTGCATTGAAGTAAAGGGAAAATATTCTCTACGGTGATCTCTCTGTTACGCGCGCGATGTTTCAACCAATTGGGTTCGCTCAATATACGTTCGCCATTTACAATTTTCAGTCACGCGATAGGAACCCGAGATAGATATATAGATATATTCATATATGAGTGCCATTGATTTCATTGCTGCACACCATTTTTTGCATAGTGTTTTTAGTAATTTTGGTCACTGGAGGAAGAGATATTATATTACAGTCATACTTCTGCAGTTTGTATGCAATATACTTAAAAAAGTTTCCCCTTTCTCAGCAGTTTTTCAGCCATGGAGTTAGTATATTTAATTTCCAGGGAGTGGTAGGAGACCCTCCAATTTGGGGGGATGGAGGGCAAAGGCACCCAATGTATATACTTAGTTTTTACTTGTTTTGTGTTATTGCAAATGAAATGAGTTTGTTTACAGTTTTGTGATCATTGATCATCAATGAACCTGTTTTATGTATTTACTGTTGATAAAAGTTCATTGGTGATCTAAAACAATCTATTCATATATTTCTATTTCTATCTATCTATCTATCTATCTATCTATCTATCTATCTATCTGTTTTGTAAGTGGGGGCTTGTTCTGTTATCAGTCTTTGAGGCATCTCAGATGTGTTGCCTTACCAAGCACCAATACCCACAGAGCCAGTACTACAGAATACTCCCATCAGGAGAACATTTTTTCAATGGTACTCATGTTCACCCTCACCTTTAAATAAATACGGACAATCTGGTGTCAGTGGTTCCACCAGTACTGCTGTATGGTACACAAACCTGGGCAGTAAAGGCAGAGTATATGAGAAAGCTAGAGGTGATGGAAATGAAGGGCCTGAGAAGGGTGGTAGGATGCACACTGTGGGACAGATGAAGAAATGAGGACATAATTGTAGAAGCCAAAGTAGCTCCAATTGCAGAAAAAGATAAAAGAGAACAGATTACAGTGGTTCAGACACAAGTGCAGAAAAGCAGAAGACAATTTGGTAAAGAAGATTTGGGACAGACGGGAAGAAGGTAAGAGAAAATAAGGACATCCAGCAATGAGGTGGATGGAATATGTGAGAGAAGATCTGTGACATTCAGGCATGAGTGTTGAAGGCAGGAGTGTGGCATTGAATTGAAAGAGATGGTGACAGTTAACACAATACCCCAACCCCATGTAGAAAATGGGAATAAGCGGGCTGCTGCTGATGAGTATGATGAATCTGGTGTCACTTCAAACTCTGGAACTGATGGCACATTATTTGATTCAGAAAATGTGGCATAACTGAAAATGAATCTAGAGCACTTGATACTTTATTATCAGCACCTATTTTTATCTAGGAATATAGTAGTGATTGCTTTTGTGTTACACCCAGTTATGGTCAGAAAGAAATAACCCCAGCCCTATGGTCAATGTGACAAAAAAGGCTGCAGGCAAACAGAGGACAGAATGGAGTCGCAGTGCAGCTGACCTATGATGGAGAAAGCCTTGTCAGTGCATGTTTCTGGGAATGGGGAATGGGGAACAGCAAGATAATGGATGAGGAAATAGCATGCATGTTATATGAGGTTCTGATTTAGTAGTGTCACATGAGATTTAGGAATTTTGTAAATTTTGCAGTCAGTACAAGGAAAAGCATTCTTACTACTACAGTAAATGTATCTAATTGTAATTCAGTGCTTTCACTAGGTCAGACAGTAAAATGTACACAGATAAACAGCACATCTGAAATCAGTATTTAAAAACAAATTTGCACAGTATACCATATTCCCTAAATCTCACAAATGCAAGACTGTGGAGGGATCTCTATTTCTATCTCTTATCTATCTGTCTTTCCATCTCTAATTGTCATTCCTTCGGTTTAATGTCTTTTTCACTGATCGTAAAAAAAAAAAAAAGACAGTATGTGTGATCAAAAAAGCAGTTGGTCACACATACTGGCTTTTTGGTGTGGGAGATTGTGGTACCATGGGGAATGGAGAATTTGCTCTCTCTCCATTGTAGTACAGTCTTGGAGTTGGTATACATACACACACACACACACACACACACACACATATATATATATATATATATATATATATATATATATATATATATATATAGGTCCTAGTCTGAACATCAAAAGTATGTTAACTTGAAACATACTACAGCTCACATTCACAAAAGTGCATTTTAGTGAAAATGTACTTTCGCCAAAAAAAAAAAAAACCACGCAGTTTGCATGTAAATTTAGCTGTACATCAACATATTCTGTTGATTGTACAACTAAGCAAACTGTTGCTTAGATCGCGGTACAGCGGGGATAAGAGAATATTCCCTTTTCCCCACTGTAGTGCGATCTCAGAGTGAGAATATTAAAGTAGCTGGTGTGTGGGGGGCACAGCTCCCCACATGGGGGGTGCAGGGGGCTTTCCCCCCTGCATAAACGTGAGTAGTGTTTTATTTTTTAGGTTTTCTTGGCATTTTTTTTTTTTACATTTTTTTCACGAAAGTGCATTTTTGATAAAATGCACTTTCGCAAAAGTGAGTCTGCTGTAGTACGTTTCGATTAAACGTACTTTCGATGTAGCAACATGGCTCCATATGTGTGTGTGTGTGTGTGTGTGTCTAGGTATATATATATATATATATATATATATATATGTGTGTGTGTATATATATATATATATATATATATGTGTGTGTGTATATATATATAGATAGCTAGATACATACATATCTTTAGAAGGGGTGCAGGAGGTGAAATATCACCTGAGGTTCTTCCCCCCCAATCTTATGATGTATACCTATATATACACACACACACACACACACACACACACACACACACACACACACACACACACACACACACACACACACACACACATATCTATATTATCATTCATAACGTAGACCCTGAAACATCAAAATGGCACAATATTGAAGTGCTGCTGTAACACCAACATGTGCAACATTGAATATGCAAGTCTTAGTACGGGAGCTCTGAGATCACACTATAGCCAACCCAGCTGTACTGCGATCTTGCACAATCACCTAACTGCACTGTGGGATCTCTTTTATCTTCATTGTCACTGCACTTTTACATTGTGCCTTTTTGTTCTTCTGGGCTTGCATTTATAAACATTCAATGTTCTAACAATATCTCTATAATTATTTATATAAGTTACATAAATATAGATATTACAGCTTGAAATCAATGATTCAGAAGTAAAAAATAGTCTACATTCTGACAGCGGTTTGGCTCCCTATTGAAATGTCTGCGCTTAAAATGCCTTGTGCTTACAAGCCAAAAATCAAAACTGGAAAACACAGAAGAGTGAATCTTGAAAATTGATCTTCTCCTTTAAACCACCACTGCCCCACTAATGTGGGGTGTAAATCCCACCCTGCAATGTATATATATATATATATATATATATATATATATATATATACTAACTCCAAGAGCGCCATAGCTCAGAGAAAAGGGAATATTTTGAGAAATGACATCTCAGACTTAGTACATGTATGTCCATGTTTTTGGCCATTTAGTCTCCGTATTTTGTGAATTACTGTAGCAGATCCCACCATTTCAAATGGTTACCCATCAGTTTTTTTTTTTTTTATAGCTGCTAATGCAACAATGAGAACAGCTAAGTTTATACCTCAGATCTGGCGTAATGCCAAAGTTGTGTTACATGTAGTTTACTGCTGAGATACTTACCAGCCCTCCATATGCCTTGAACTGATTCATGCAAGTAAACAGAGATTTGTTTTGAGCAGATTAAGTGTCAGAGGTCCTGCAATGGATTGCCACACTGCTCAGAAATTACACTGGCAGCCCTGAGAATCTGAAATTTTTTAACTAATTTATCATTGCAAGAACCACCAACAGTTGTTCTATACCAAAACAAAACAAAAAATGGGCTTCATAACATAATTTACAAAAAATGCTTCTAACTCGATGTAGAACAAAATTACAGCCTACCCAGATATTGGTTGCCATCTCTGAAAAACTAGCATATGTAATTGCTATTGCAGTTCCAGGTAAGAGTTCCGATAAGTCCTATGCATGCTTTAGAATGCAAATTCTTATATACTGCTGTAGCTTTATACAGCTGTTCTAATATAATGACAGCCTCTAAAAGAATATGGATTTTTTTCTAAATCTTATAAAAAGAAGTGAATAATTTATGCTATACTTTTCGTAGTCCGTCAGGTTATGCTTATTAACTGCCACAGTATAAGATCCCTACAGCAATAGCATTGAACTATTGCACGGAAAATTGTTCTATTTAAGTGGAGGCTGGAGATTGTTTAAATGCTTTTCGATCTTTCATGCTTCTGGCATTGGTTAAAGGATGGACTGTTTAGCTTGTTGATATTTTCTTAGAATCCTGTTTTAACTTAAAGTTTGCTAGAATATAGTTATTGCAAGAGGAGTGAATGTCAACAAACAAATATTATGCATTGCATTAAATTTTCTTACATAACAACATAATTTATACTAAAATAAGTTATCAGACAATAAGACAGTTCCGGCACATTAATTGCTTTTCAACAAAAACATAACTTTACTAATTTTCCTTTATTTAAGTACAAAAGGTCTTCCAGGTGGGTATTACAGGGAAATAACACATCTTTCAGGGGTGGGGGAGCCCTTCTGTTGTTAGTTCTGGACCGCATAACACCCATGGGCATTGTGATATTTCCCTGTTATGACCACCCTGCTGAGCATTATTGCTTGCTTATACAGTAAACTTTCCAAAATGCAGAGTCCTGATTAGATAAAACAAATTTTCACTAATAATATACTTCTACTGAAGTCAACAGAGAAGTCTGGACAGGCACATATTCAGAAGATTGTCTCCATTTCCAAATGTTGCTAAGCAGTGAAACATTCAGTGCTTCCACAGAAGAAACCAACAACAGCGCTGCATAAATTCACCTGCATCATTTATTTTTCGAGGGGAATGAGACTAGACATTGTGAGGCATAAATGAGGTATATGAATACCATTATCATTAAAATAATAAAAAAAAATAATCATGTGGCTAAAACAATGAATACATTTCTAGCCTTCAAAGTGGTCTTAAAATCTGAAATTGCTGATACTGGTGATTAAGGTAGCAAGTAGACTTATTTCATCTCTGGTCTATTGCTAATATCACATCCCTCAAAAAATGCATTGACAAAAATGTTCTTGACCTAACAGCAGTTACAATTTCTGGTTGTTTTGCCCACTTTGAAAACAAAGCAAAAAGTACAAGTCATTGTACACCATGATGGTATTTTCATGTTCAACAAAGACTTGAATTTATACTGCTGGCCAGCAGATGGCGTATAATTATACTGGAACACTCCATACACGTTTGTCAAGTTTTCTTTCTTGTACTTGCAGGCCTGTCAGCCTTTATACATGAACCTGCCACTTACTTTAGCACTTTTTATCATTATGTCTCTGTCCTAGATATGTCCAGCTATTGAGAAATAACTTTAAACTGTATTTCCTGGCATATGCAAACTCAGGCAAATGAAAGCACTGTTTCTGGAGTGGCCAGCGACACCCTCCAGTTGTAATACTGCTTAACTTCTCTTAATGCTGACTAAACTTCCCAGAATTATTCATCATCTATCTAGATGGCTACAGCATTTAACAGCCTTGAACATGTGTGATCCAGGTGCAAGTAAGAGATGTGCAACTAAGCATTTACCTTTAGCTGCTTTATACAAATTATTGTAATTAAAATCTATATTTTCATGTTAGACAATCAGGAGAGTTGTTACTTTCCCAGCAGTTTCTGGCTTTCCAGTTCTGAGATGATCCCTTAAGCTAGCCAGCGAAACACAAGACAAGCTTCTAGACAAATGCTGAAAGAAAGGAGTTACCATATTCACAGTTTTAGAGAGGGGCAGATGCTGCTGGCTTCCAGATGTGTTAAGAAAGGTTATAAGAATTAGGAGGTATTACAGTGTGTAATTGAAGGTTAAATAGATAGGTTTGTAGTATATATAAATTACCCTCTAGCACCTCTTCTAACACCTTCAGTGAGGGGCCTGCTTGAAGGAGTTAGCTGTGGTAATAGAGGATAATTTATATTTTAATAAATGCTCTAAACTCTATAATTTTATTACTTTATATAAGTAAAATAGACAAATTGCAAAAGATATGCCATATTTTTATTCTGAGATGATTATTATCAATAAATACACTGGTAGTACTGAAATTAATTCCTTATTTCTCCATTAATAGATTTGTCGACACTAGTGGGATTTATCAGTTATATTAAAGACAACTGGAAGCTGTTGCAGGCCACTCCAAAAATAGCCTTTTTTGGTTGTTGAATAACTAAGTTTGCATAAGTAAGGAGATGGCTCTTAAAGTATCATCCAAATGAGTTCACTGTGAAAAATTGTATATTGTTTAATCAACGTGTGATTTTTCAACCCCAAAACATCTAAAATTTTGGGAGGTCAATAGTTATAACATCATCATTCTCAAGGTTGTGAAATACAAAAACAAGCCCCTGCACCTTTAAACTACACACACACACACACACACACACACACACACACACACACATATATATATATATATATATATATATATATATATATACAGACTTTCCATACATATCAAGCAGAGCACTTCACTGGTTCTCTTTAAGAGAAATCTTGATGAGTGGATGGGAAATGGAAAGTTCACTCTGGGGGTCACTCCAGTCGCTCTACTTGATAGAGGCACTGGGAACTAACATTGGGTGGCACAATGCCAGGGCACTTCTATGGGCTAGGCTTGTAAAGACCTCATGGCCATTAGCCTAGTATACACCTATGAACCTATGGACCTATGTGTGTGTGTGTGTGTGTGTGTGTGTGTGTGTGTGTGTGTGTGTGTGTGTGTGTGTGTGTGCATTTGTGTGTGTGTGCAACACTCACTTTCCTGAGTTTAAGTACCATAAAAGGATGTCGGCAATACTTTTAGGTTTAACATTCTGAATCGATCGGCTATCCAGTGACAAACAGTGGGACTCCCCATATAAACAGCTTGACAGATCTGATGCAGAGAGATAGTGCTAAAATGACAAATCAAAGTGGCACATTTAGATGCTATGGTTGTCAGGTCTGCAATTCTATGGACTGTTTTGATTTATCAGTGCATCTTCTATACATCAAGAATATAAATACTAGCTTTAGTTAACATAACAACCACTCTATCTACATAGCCTTTTGTACTATGTGTCTTGTTTTTATGCAGGCTAAACAGCACTAACGTTTAAAAAAGGGTGCTCAAACATTTAAATGTTGCAAAGATTGATATGAAAATTAATGGGGTAAACATGAACTGTTGATGGGCATAGAACACATTTCCATACTTCAGGTGGCATACAATTGTCTGCTCAAATTTAGAATTTGACTTTGAATTTATGTGCTTACTAAAAAACTAAGCACATTACAAAAATGGTAACAAACATACATTATTTAACTGCAAACAATACTGATTAATGAGTTTGACAAATAGGGATGAAAATGAGAAAATATACTGTAAAGAAATGTGTTGTGAGTTAGAAGAGAAAAAAATCATGTTTAGTAAGATGAAAATCCAGGGACTTAGATTCATGCAGTGTCAGAGATTCCCAAATCTGCTATGAATGTGAGTTCTAAAACTGTGAAGCAGGTAGGAGAAAGATCAGTTCCCAGAGGGCTTGGCACCAGTAATACTTTCAGACTAGAAGAGCAGAGGGAGAGAGACTGCCAATAAGGTGCAAGTAAATCCTGAACAATCAATCCAATTAGATGAACAGCCTGGAGATTTGCGACATCAGAGATAGTTATAGTAAGTTATGGAGTGCAGGCGTGATACTGTGTACATGGAAGTTGTGTAGGGCAGTGTTCGTCCATATAAGGGTATTTGGCCAGGTATCCATTCACTTAAATGGGCTTGTACAATCATATTTTATTGAAATTTGACTCAGATAATCAAGCTATATCCATTTCACGTACTTCATAAGGTTACATTTGTCTGGGGGTATAATGTTAACAGCTGTCTACCCATCCACTATGCAATGATTTTCTAATCTACTTGTTCTGATGATAGTCACAGTGATAGCAGTTTGAGCAGGTTATACTAGACTAAGTATTCAGGTCATCCTCTGGTCATCCTTCAGGATCCCTAGATACTCAAATAGAAGAAGAGAGATATAATCTCTTAGGCAGGTCTTGCATTCACCCCAGACACCTCTTCAAGAGGGCTGGACCTGGCACAGCTCCCATAGGACGTTCCAAGGGGACATACTCACTAGAAGCCCAAACTACCCCATTTAACTCTTCTTACCTCAGGGAATTAGTGCTGAATTCCATGCTGCTACAAGATTGTTGTGTTCCTCATTCTGCTACACAGAGTGGGCCAAAATAACCTCATTTCTGAAGCTTGCATGTATTATATCATCCTTTCAGTCACTGCAAAGATTGTGATCATAGATGAGGAAGGGATTGACTGGTATACTGAGAACTTTATCACGTGATGCACCTGTTGCTCTATGACCATACTCCTGGACAATGCAATGACTGGTAGGTCAGTCACCTGATACTCTTTACCCTTGGTCATGAACAAGACTCCAAGATATAGATTGCTGCTGCATTCTGTCATTCTCTGTCTCATTTTTAATTTGTTATTCGAGAGATTGTACTTATTTTTACCACTTTATCTTGTGCTTGTGCTAATTCAGCATGTTTAATTAGTTTTTGCCTGCTATGTAGTTGCCTGCATTCACTTTTGGTCCACTGTTACCTATATAGCATTTCATATATCATTTCTGTGACTTCACTTCATCATTGTTTTCATAGTTCTCAGCAGGATGTGTAGCCTGGACTATTTTACCATTCATCTGAGAAATGCAGATTTGCTTCTTGGTCTTCATGGCTAAGATTTCCTCCATTGTAATAGGTACAGCCAGGCTGATGTTGCTGTTTTTTTTTTTTTGTAAAGAATTTATCTTGCATTCCTTAGTTTCAATATACTGACCAACTTGTAGATTTAGCTTCTGTCCTATTAGCTGATTATATCCTGCAAGTCTAAAATCCAATCATTTATAACACTGTCTCGTCATCTTTTGAGATGCTTGTCTTTCTCATAAGATGATGACGCTATCTTGATATCTGTTGCCTCAACCTTAACTTTCCTTTTATTAGTAGGCCACATGAAAAGGTGGTATACACACACACTTTACCATATTGCAAAAAGCATAAAACCTACTACTCTTTCAGACTGGATTAAATACTCAGCATAGTACTCATACAGCCCTACACTCTGGTCTTTAATAATATTATTCTTACTATATGTCAGATGTAGATTTAGAGGCAGTCCTACCCCCAAGACATTGAAGGTGAAGAGCATCTGGTTGGTTCAGTCAAGCAGGGAGCTGAGCAATGCAGAAATGAGATACCCAGATGTTGAATGAGAGAGTATAGCTGTAAAGTGAGCTTTTATGCTTTGAAGTCAGGCACTTCAATATGGTAACAGAGATCATGTTCCTCTTAATGCTTAAGTAGGCAACCTAATGGAAATCCCAAACTGTACTGCTGAGTTCTTTCTCTCTAACCCTTTCAGGATACAGTGCCACACAGACCCAGATGACCCTATCGAAACACTAATGGGTTGTCCAGTACCTACAACTGTGAACTGTGTACTCAAAACTACAAACTCAACTACTACTGAACTGAACTGAACTGTTCAAACTGTTTCAGCAGGCTCTTTTATAAACTAGTTTAACTATCACAGCTGTTCCAGTTCTTATTTTCATTTCACTCTTTGAAAATCAACAAACAGCTATTTACTAAAGTTCCTTCCTGTCTTTCAGTCTGTTACAGTAACCACAGAGCAACTGGAAATATTCTGATGACATCATCTGTAGATCAGCTGACTCTGAGACAGCCTGCATTTAGAATCTCCTGCATAAACATGGGCAGTTAGAAATATAAAATAATACTGTTCAACTCTTTAGACATCCTGTACAAACAGTATTAATCAACATGTAGGAACTTATTTACAATATCATAGCTAGTTATGCTGGCATATAATACACAGGTTAATCTGAAATTATGTACAAAACTTCAGCCAGACATACTAACACAGATGACTGTCTAATTTCGTCACATGCTACAAGTGTGAACTAAAAATTTCCATGTTTAATGTCTAAGAAGCAAAACCCATTTAAATGTACAAACCACAAATTGAGCCAGCTGCAGAAGCTGTATGTTTTTACCTGGGACCAGCCTGATCCATTAAATTGAGAGCTTTCTGAAGTGTCTTAACCTCGTAACTCAATTGTATTTAAATGAGAAGCTTAAAGTTTTCACTGGGACCCAGTGCTTTGATGGGATGCAGATGGTCTAATTAAGGGTAATGCTGGATTTCTCATCCAGAAAGCCTAAGAAGGAGCACAGATAGCAGAGAGGGAAGGATCCAAGGCCCAGGTCTAAACTCAAGCCTAACTCTTTGTCAGAGCTGATTGCCCCATGGTGGCTCTAGATTCTTCACTTGTGGTATTATCCTCTAGTGAGAGTACATAGCCCTCTCTCTTGTCTACAGCAGAGCTTTAGCTGATTTAAGAGACAGTCCCCTTGAGCCTGTTCTCCAAAGAGAAAGAGTGAGAGATGGTTTGGCAGGAAATTCCCTTTACTTTTTACGAAAAACTAACACTCCACAAATGACCTTAACCATAACTGTTGAAATCCTGGAAGGTATTTTTGGATTTAAGCTCAGGCCCAGCGGACTGACTATTTTGTCTTCCCCTTGAATTATTCACTGGCAATGATTGAGACAGGGTTAAGATAGTCCCCACAGACTTTCCTATGCAGTTGTTTAGCTCTTGGTCTGTTCAGCCCTTGGTCTTACTTTACCTATTCTAGATTTTGACATTTTTTTTTCAACAGGTGGGGTGGCAGATGTCTAAATGGTTAAAGGAAGGTGTACTTTAGTGGTCAGTTTCATTGCCAGTGCTAACAGTTACACCAGCCCCTGTAGTCTAATGTGGCCCTTGGCATGTGCCATTTGGTATTGGTCAGTTTGCCTAGAATGAAAGTGTGACAAAAGCTTGCCTCACAGAGGCTTGTCAGAGGAGGCCGTCTCCTTCTCCCTTTGAATCCTTAGATGTTGCCTACTGTGACAGGCAGGAAATTTCTAGACTGGAGAATGATAGAAACAATGAGCTTGCCTGCTATGCTAACTCTCTGTACTTCTCCTCTGAAACAATCCAAAGACTCATGAACTTCATCGTTATGAGGATTTATGTTTCTTCCTCTTCTTCTTCTCTTTAGAAATGTCTCTGTGATTATCTTTGTGGGAAAAGATGGACCCAGGGTTATTTCATCATTTTTTCTTCATAAGAACCTGCTATTAGGAAAGCTGTGTTTGCTCCTTTGACCTTCAGCATCTAAGGAAGATGACTATTCATGTAGGCCACTGCCAGAGTGGATCTTTCTTTTTATTAGCCATCCTAAAAAATGTGTATGCTGTTTCTTCTAACACTGTTCTCAGAAAGCATAGCACTCATGCAGTCTTCCACTGGACAGTGAGTCAAAAGCTATGGAAATGTGTTGCAAAATAATTAGTTCTTCTGCCAATTAGGGCATATAGAGACTCTAAATGTCTCATACATCTAATTTCCACATTTCTCTAACTGAGCACACCATAGAAAATGTTATGATTCTCAGCTCTAAACTGTTGAGAAAGCCTAACAGAGTATCTTTAGTAAGGCTGTGCATGCTTTATTGTACATGTTGATACTGCATATGCAGTAGCCAGTACCATAGTCACTGGCTGCTGTCTCTGTAGGGTAGTGTGGTGCAAATAGATGGCCTTTATTTCATGACAACATGAACCAGGATGTACTGCATGTTCAATTCAGAGTTGAAAATACTCTTTGCTAACACACTTAAGGGAATCATTGAGGATCTCTAGAAGATGGGTAAAACTCTTTCTATTTTTGAAATGCATGTATTCTTTCTCTTCTTTTTATAATATAATAAATGTTTTCACACATTCATATGTTAGAAACCAGTCAACTAAAATAAGTCTTGCAAAGCACCAGGTCACCTTGCTTAATCCAGTCCTCCAGTGATGTCCACAAAAGGACTTCATCCCATTTAGTCTCTCAGAAGTTCTGATTACCCTCCTCAGACTGTCTGGTGGGACAGCAGCTTTTGAGTATTGGTTGACATTGTGATCCATGAACAGCTGGGCAATGGATAATGCAGAAAAAAAAGCTACTCCCCAGAGTTGCTCATGCCACAGCTAACAGTTCTATTCTGGCAAGCTATACTGTTTAGTGGAATTGTTGTCATGGTGTCATCACAGTCAGGCCTAACCTGCCAAGAAAGTAGAGGAGATTGGTCTTCATGAGAAAAGCAGTTTCTAATGATGCTTTTTCCTCATTTCCCAGATGTCAAGTGAGGTGGGATGTCTCATCTGATTCTGTGTGTGATTTCAGTCTTCATGTTACTTAGGTGACGTTTCTTATAGGTAATATTCAGCATGTGATGCTGCTGCTGACCCAAGGCTTTTGGATAGTGTCAGTTGATATAATTAATGTCTACTGATTGGTCAGTGATTGGGAGTTTTAATCTGAGGTTATTTTACTTTAATGTGGATGGGCAATACTTTGGGCACTTTGCCTTTCCTCCCCTTTGGTCTTTACCAAAATGTTAACCACATTTGCATATACCCTCCACTACTGTAGCCATATGGAAGTTCCTTGTTCAGATGATTGATTGCTGATGACCCTATCCAAAATGCTAGTGGTGGCACTGCCTTTGGATTTGCCTTGACTACAGTCACTTAGCACCACCATAGGTTGACAAAAAGTCATTCCTGATTCCGCTTCTCTCATTTACTTAATAGGAATGATTCTGTGCTCTATACAGAGCCATGTCTTCCACCCTAGGAGGTCAGGTATGTGGCTTTGTGAGTTTTTTATAAATGTGAATTCAAGCCCAGCTTACTTATGCTTTCTGAGGCACAAAGTAATGGAATTTTATTTACCCTTCCCAACACAATCCTTGATATTGAATGCATCACTGTAAGGCTGTGGGAGCATTTCAGGTCTTCTTATTTAGAGGGCCACTGGAGCTCAGTAAAATAGCATCTCCATATTGATCTTCTCATTCTGAGCAATGAGAGCCTATCTATTCATAATATGGAGACACACATAAGTTTTCCTGGTAAGACCAACCAATCACGCAGTGGTTTGCAATATTTATTTATTTATTTATTTGACATTTGTTAACCAGGATAGCCCATCTGAGCAAAAGCCCTTTTTCAGTGGAGGCCCAGGGAGAAAAGCTCCACAGTACAAGTAAGCAAGAAAAATTTACAAAAATTGAAGTTGAATACAATATACAATAAAACGGTTAAGCAAATGTAGATAAAGCTCCACAGTACAATACAGTAAGAGGCATTATAACACTGAAGAAAAAACATAGCAAAGAAATATACAATAAAGCATTTGAATAAATTTACACAACACATTGGGTTATCTTCAGAGGGTAATTGTACAATACAGAGCAGTTGTTAAGTGAGTTATGGTAGTAGGGAAGGGGGAATAGAGAGGATAGTGGTAGAGAATATGTTGGTAGGTGGGGCATTTTCTCTCATTCCTTTTGTTAAGAATTGAAAATTAAGTCATATGCAAAACGGAGCCACCAACCATGTTATCTTCTTTGTGACAGTACACATCTTTAAAGAACGGAATGACCTGGTAGATACAATCAGACATACTTCAAGATGTCTAATTGAGGTTTTGTTTCATCAAAACATTGTTCACATTATCTTCAGGAGGTGGGACATTTTGGATGGCTTTCTTGTTTGCCTTTCAGGAGAAAGCAGTGATATGAAAGTAGATGATACAAAAGAGCTGAGTAAGAGTGGGTAAAACAAATGCATTTTAGTAAAATGGGAATGGGAGGGCTCCAGTCTGTACCCCCTATCTTTGTCATCTGATTAAAGTTTTCCTTATAGAGATAGCAAGGCTCATTTTTGACACCTCTAGGCAGTCCTGAAAAGACAGGGTTTAGGCTTGCCGATCTTGGTCTCTTCAGAAATGATTCTGTTCTCAGCACTGAATCAGTGAAAGGACTGAAGCTGCCTGTAACAAAATGATTTGACTACCTGTACATGAAAGCATGGTTACTACAGTAGGTTCTGGTAATCCACCAGATTTCCACAAGGAGATCTTGGAGGCCACATATGCTGCCATAAAGCCTTTCAGTGGGACACCTTCAAGGCCAAGTTGAAAAGGTTTACCATTTAGATCGAAATATATCATCACCATTCTCAATCTTTTAATCTCTAATATTTCCTGGTATACCCCACATATCTTTTTTAATAACAATTTCATTGGTGTCATAGAAGCAAAATCAACAACAGAACACATGTATAAATACATATAGTTTCTTCCCCACTAAATTCCAATACTCATATTCATTAAAACATATTTAAGTTTTCTAACAGTTTCTCTCTCGTTTTAGAGATGCAAAATTAATTTGCATATCAGTTTCAAAATTTTCCAACCTATGTTTTTTCTGTAATATATTAATAACCTTAATTATATACACCTTCATTTTATTCTTCTACAAACAAAATGAAAGCTGGAAAGACTAAAATCTGATTTAGTAATCCTGTTCCCTTTCCTTCAGCACTCATGGTTTTCATACATTTTCACAATTTTTTTAACTGCAAATTCACCTTTAGTCAAGACCCAGCACACATTTAAAAACAATGCAGAGCTACACAGTCCTTGGTCAATGCAACCTTAAGACATCCCTGTCAAGCACCTCATAAAATGTATTTTTTGTTATTTCTACCTATTGACTGTGCCACTTCAGTCATTCTGTCCAAAATACCCTGAAGCATCAGTCAGGTAAGCATTTACCCATGACAGTGCTTTGAAGCAACAAAAGGTGTAACTCACTGTACCAACACAGCCAATGTGCCCCCTCCCTTTATTTTTATCTATTCCACTCAATATCATGCTCCTCCTCTTCTGTCCACAACTAATCCTTTTCTTTATTCATCTTATACATTAAAAATGTGTGCAGTGCCACAGAACTTATTAACTGCCACTCTTTTACTTTAATTGCTGATCTGCTCCAAAACTTCATCTAAACATTTAATTCTGTGACACCCTGTCATTCCATGGGTATGGATGGTGCCCACTGACTTGTTGTCAGTACTGACACAGTGATGTGGCAGCCTTTATATCCTGACACATGACTGACTTGTCACCCTGCTGTTGTAGTAGGCACTGTGTAGGTTACTCAGACCTGTGTACTGTCCTTATGTGTGGCTCCGTCCCTCCATTGTCCAGCTTTCCTGTAGTAACAAATACTGATTTCTGGATAGTGTGTATAACCCCCTACCGTAGGTGTAGCTGACATGCAAAATAGTTGCTACAGCCAGTTTCAAATCATGAACCTTGAAACTACAGTACTGTACTTAGACCAGTAAGCCACAACAGCCACCAGTAAGTGGTGTCTACTTGCTGACACTATTAACCACAAACATACATAGCACATTGACCCCTGCATATTATAGAAATGGAACAAGTTATCAAGTTGATTGTGACAGCCTTGGGAATGTGTGGCCTGCTCCTATCACCTTACAGACATACATGTTACTGCAGTTCGATGTGAACACGGGTGTGTTGAGGGGAGGGGGAATAGCTCTCAAGTGTACACATCTTCACAGACTGTGCAGATGTTTAGCTTATTTGGGTCCATTCTTCATAAAACTGTGATTGTGTGGCAAATAATGGTGAATTCATCACAGACTGAAGTTAGAAAGTAATGACAGACATTTGAGTTTCAGACTTCTTGACCTTCAGAGAATTCATATTACTGCAACAAGTGTTATTCTATCAACATTCTATGTTTGTAAGTGCAGTATTTGTGACTTGTCCCTATTGTTGGGCCTTTGCCCCACATTTCTTTATGGGTTTGTGCAGATTTCTTGCTGTAAGAGGATTAGAGCTATGTATGGGACTCCAACATTGACGTCCATGCATTTGTCCTTTGACCCCACTGTTTGTAAGTCCCTCACATAGTACAGTGGATTTTGCTGGCTTAGGCCCTACTGCATATTGTGGGTCAGCCAGTATTTGGGTGAGAGTTCCTGTCGTCCCACATAGCTGTCCTTTGTCTGCTGCTATCCTGGTTACCCCCTCCATTCCCAGGCATACATGCACCAATACCATACATATGCTACCACAGTCTGCTACCCCATTCATTTGTTGTTAATAAGAGTGACTTACCTTGTGCCTGCAGCATTTCAGAGGACAGTACTTCATGGCTGACTCTGTTGGATGCATGCAGTACATGGCCTATACATGGTAAGGTATAGGTAGTGTGATGTGGCTGGCATCCATTTTACTGTGTGTATGTGAGTCTGAGTGAGGTGTTATTCCCTGAGCCCCTAGGTGTCAGTGTATGTGCTATGCATTGCCTTTTTGCCAAGGCCAGGGCCTACTGGGCATGTCTACATCTGCCTAGAGGGACAGGATGAGGGGGTTCATCCTCCGAGTTCCCCCTGTGCCTATGGGGACCTTGGTAATGGTGGGGGGCTGTGTCCCCCTTCCCTGTGCTGTTCCTGCTGTAGCTGTTTCTGCAGGATCATATTGTGTAGCATGGCAGATACTATGAACATGTGTGCACTTGTGGCTGGAGAGTACTGCAGGGCTCCACCAGATATGTCAAGGCAGCAGAACCGTGACTTGAGCAGCCCAAATACACACTCTACAATGTTCCTAGCTTGTGCATGTGCCTTATTATGATGTTCTTCAGTGGGTGTGTGTGCATTTCTAATGGGTGTCATCCTCCACATTTCCAGGGTGTAACCAGCATCCCCCACTAGATGGCTGTATGGGATGGCCCCCCTGGCAAATGCCTGGTACAGCTGTGAGGCATGCCATATGTGGGAGTCATGATAACTGCAGGGCTGCCAGGACACACATTGATAATAATGCCCTGGGTATTGCGCACAACCTAGCAGTTGATGGAGTGATAGTCCTTGTGGTTGACATAGACTCTATCCTCCTCACCGGGTGGTGCCTTGATGTGCACATGAGTGCAGTCTATGGCACCCAATATCTCTGGGTAGTGTGCTACATGGTGGAAGAGACACATATTGCTGGTTCTCTCCTCAGGGGTGCTGGGGAAATAAATGTACTCACTGCCATGTGTTAGCATGAGATCGAGGAATTGGTAGAGTAACCTGGATGTGGATGCCTGTGAGATCCCCATAATATCCCCGGTAGGTCTTTGGAAAGTATCTGTAGCTGGTATTCTTAAGGCTACACATACCTTTGTTTCCACTGGGGATGGGTTCCCCTCTGTTGGCTCTGGGTCTGAGGTGAGGGTAGCAGAGCTCAGTGAGTTCCTGTAGTATGTCCCTGTCCACCCTGTAGCACTCTACTATCTCTAGCTCATGTAGCCCCTGAAAGGTTACCCTGGGCCTGAACACTCTTCTCCTCCTCGGTCTGGGCCGGTTGTCAGCATCATCTTCATCACTTCCATCAGCCTGTAGCATGTAGAGATGTAGCAAAGCAGCAGCAGTCCCTATCATTTTGATACATTCCACCTGACAGCTACATTATTGAGGGGATTTGAATGGCCCACTGTGAGTGGCAGGGGCTTATTAGTCATTTATAGATGATTGCCTTTTGTCAGCTATTTCTTTTATTTATTTATTTTTTCAATTTGCTCCTCTTCTAAGCCCCATGGCACTCCGTGCAAACCCGTGGAGCTAGTGTAAACATTGCTGAGCAGAAAGGGCCCTCCTCTGTGCACAAACATGCTCAGCATTTCTTTAACCAGCTAAGCACAGCTTAGCAGCCTCAGACACCCCCCCCCTGCTTAGCTGTCCTTACCTCAGTGCAAATAGAAGCTGCTGAGCTCCAATGTGCTTACACAAAGCATCACACACCCCCTTTTATGTCAGCTGCCTCTTTTTCCTACACTACCATGTTGTAGCCCCTACATGGTTAGGTACTTGCGGACATGGTGGCCCATTTTGCTATTCAGTAAACTTAGCTCATTGACATACACCTAATTACGTATACCCTAGTTACTGCACTACTCCTGAGATATCCTTAGCAACCACTAAAACTTGGCATGGTGGGACTCTCCCTACTAGCCAGTATAATGGAAACTTCAACATAGCTTTATATCTCATATTTTGCTATTTTAATTTTACTTTTATGATCTATTATGTTTGCCTGTTGCTGCGCACTGCTTAAACCTGTCATATGTGTTTAAAAAAATACTTTGATTTCTCATTAATTGCATCAGTTTTAATTGCCATTGGCCACTGTTTTGGACATTGGCGTGCCTACTTCACCTAATACATGCTTTTACTTGAGTTGTGATGGCCCCTTTTTTATTTTTACATTCCAATACACGGTTACAAACTACATACATTTCTACTGCAGACACGGCTCCTACACAGATGCCTGTCTGCTTCCTGGATCGCAAATTCACCTCATTTGCATGTTTTTCACCAGCAAATGAGGTGATTTGCATTATGCAGTCACCTCAGAGCATCTCTGTGTGGAACAGTGCTGGGAGGCTCATGCACGCCCCCAGCCTTGTTTCCTGGATCGCTCGGCCTCCTGATTCCGTGTCTGAGCTTTAACACTATGCCTACACTGAGAATAGTTCCGTGTAGGCTTTATTGAATTACCCCCTTCATCTAAACATTTCATACTTTCCTTGCTCATTCTGCATAATTTATTCAAGTGTGCTCTTTTATCTTATTCATGTCTCTAACCAGCTGCATGCATCTCCTTCAGCACTCATCAACACTGACAGGACAGAAGGAGACATGCGCCTTCACAGGCAAAATTGATTTTCTTTACCTGATTACTCGAACAGCAATAAAGTACTCTAAGAACAAATAGCACTCAGAATATTGGATGTCACAATTTGCCAGTTTTCATTTTTTCCATATTGATATTGTCAGACTTTTTATTTGTCATTACTTTCACTTAGCATTTGGAGATACCACAATTATATTATCACCTCTCACCAGTTTTACTGAAATATCCATTGTTCTCCAGATTTATATTCTTTTATGTAAGACTGATTGTTAAACCTTTCTGATATCCCTTGATATATCCATTTTTTGCTTTTATTTTCATAATTTTATTTACCAAGTCTCACAACTGTAAATACCTCATAATATCATTAAGCAAATCACTAAAAATGATTTCTAATATAAATGGTTATTGTGCATATAATTGCCATACAAGAAACAAGAATTTAAATTTCACTATCTTCAGAGAAATTCTTTTGAACACTCATTCTTAGCTGTAAAAAAAAAAATACAAGCTGATTATTGTATATAAAGAAACCAAAGATACTGGTCCACTTCAGCAAGTGCTCTCTAAACAAACAAAACATAATTTCACCATGTACTGCTAAATTCCAGGTACAATCAAATTAACAAATTCAAGTGGGATGGTGCAGTGATGCAGCAGTAGTGTTGTCACTTCACAGAACAAGGTTCTCTGGTTCAATTCTTGGTTGGAGTGCCTTCTGTGTGGAGTCTGCACATCCTTCCTGCATTCGTGTGGGTATTCTGGTTTCCTCTCACATTACAAAGATATGCATCTGGAGCATTTCTCCCCTGGCCACTGCAGGTGCTATCAGAGACATATATTCAACAGACATTAATTATCTAGCTGACAATCTGCCAACTCTAACTTCACATGTGCTTCATCTACGAACAAATGTAGCGTTTGTATTGTTCTGCACACACATTTGTTTTATCTGTTTCTAAAGTTATTGATGAAATATCTTAAATTCTTTTACCCTAGAACAGCAACTTTAGAAAGAAAAAAAGAAAAAAAATGTAAACATATATCCAGGCTTTACAGGGATCTTCAAATCCTTACTGGGAATAAACTAGTGTTAATGTACTTATTTTTATCAAATGTAATAATCCTGTTTTCAATAAATATTTACCTGTCTCACTGTCCCTTTATAAATATTTCACTCATGTTCCAGTATGTAATAAATTCATGTGCTTCCTTTCAACCTCTCCAACCATCTTGACCCTGGGTATGCATAATGGACAGTGGTTATTGTCTCAGTTTAATCCAGTTTTTCTTTCTAGGCATCCTCAGTGTCTACAGATGAATCCACATCTCTTAATAACACATTTTTTGTCTTTGTGTTGCACACATATTAGGGTCAGGCATATAGGCTATTTCTTAAGGATCTATATTACGAGATCGAAATCCCATTTCAGTGAACACTAGAAGACCAACACATATAGTGCGAGCTATGGTAAAGGCGAACGTTCAAAACCACGAAACACAAAATGTTGAAGTGTCATGGTTGGCCCGTCTGTGGTATAGCTCCGTAAGGTAAGTGTGTGATAGTTACAGACCTTAGGGTTAGGGTGTGGGTTAAGGTAAGTGCATAGATAATAATGTATATAAGGTTTAGTGTAGGGTTAGAAGTAGGGTTTGGTTAGTGTATGTATGTCTTTTATTTATTATGTTTGGGTATGTAGTATGTAGCGTGCAGTGGTGTTGGCTGACTATGACGGTTTGAGATTTGAAAATTCGTGGTTTAGGGGGTTCGGTGTATTAGCGGTTCAGGCTATGTGTGTTGGTGTTGTGGTGTTCGATGATACGGGATTTCGATTACGTAATATAGACCCATTTCTTAATTTACTGAATAGCCATACCTGGATCATCAAAACTCACCATTCTACCATTAAAGCAGATTTTCAATATTGATGGGAAAGACAATTTAAATTTCAGTGTTGTCTTTCTACATTCTTGAGCTGCATCTATAGAGTATATTCCATGTTGCAATGGTACTTTCAAACAATCATGCTCTAATGCTGATGTATCTGCATCAGCCATTCAGTGCCCTGGTTGCCACAATTTCCACTGCTCTTTATCATAACATTATATGAAAACCTTCAGAATCAGCCTATGTTTTCAATAATTCAGCTTAGTCTCTGTCCGCTTCAGTCCTTTCATTGATTCAGTGCCTAATGATTCCTCGGCTAAAATTGTCTAAGCCACCATGTTTCTTTTAAAACAGTCCAGTTTATACAGCCTTTCCTTTCCCTCCAAAATAACACATATTCTCAGGTTTACCTTTCTCATTTTTTTCTCTATAGCAATTAAATTATGTTCCATTTAGTCAGATTACTTAACCATGGCATCGACCTTTTCTTGAATCTCCACCAGCTGTTTCTTGATAGGCCCCGTGCTTTCTTACTGTTCCAGTTGATTTCCCACCTCATCTCCAAAATAGCACTATCAAACAGTCTTGTTAAATTTCATAGTTACTTTAATCACTTCCAAGCCATTTGTAAAATGATTAACATACAGTCTCAGCACTCACTTAGGCCCTTTTGGCAGAGGGGGGAGAAGTTCACCACTACTCCCTTCTGAATCCCATACCCCGTAATCTCCATCACATCTCTCTAGTTTTTATACAGCTTTTCTCTTCTACTGCAAAATTTGCATTGAATTTACCTGCTTTAATACTGTTTTCAACAAATTTCTAATTTAATCATCTGGACAGACTTGATGAGCCTACCTTCCTCCAGGACCACACCACACATACTCTCCCCCATATATCTTTTTTTAGGCCTCATTATTTTCACCAGTAAGGTAAATTTGTCAAACATGTTGGTATATCATGATATTTGAAGGACAAAATCCTGGTCCAGCAGAGACTGATTATGCAGTTTCTAAAGGGGATCCTTTTTCTTGAGCCTTTGATGTACAATTGTTTTGCCTTAGAATTTGAACACACTGTCATATTTACCTTACAAATTACCAGGTTTGGGAGGTCTTAAATATACATCATGGAAAGTACTTTTTCTAGTGACCATTAGTCATCCACTTTGCAAGGTCCAGTTTCCCATGTGTAAAGAGTCTTATTTCATCTTCCATAATGACTTTCTGTCAGGAAGAATCTTTATTTTCTTCCCATGATGGTTTCTGGACTAAGCCTCAACGTTTTCTTATTATTCATTCCTTTAGGGAAAAAAACACAGAGATGTGCTGTCAGTTAACTCTGCCTTCAAAGGGAAGATTAATTTGGGATACATTTAAATGGTTTCCTTAGCATTTGGCAGAGAGGGTTTTGTACCTGGAAAATGCATGCAAGAGAAAAAGTTTGCAAACTACGTCATATTTTGTCACCAGAAGTCTCATAAGCTCTTAAATACTGAAACATGACTTTTCTCCTGTTTGTGCATTTTTTAGGAATGTAGCTATGCATTGGTGCTATTGCCATTTAATTACTATTGCATGCATTTTCCCAGTACTATAGTTTGTACCTCAACTCCAGAAACAGAACATCTTTTGGGAATGTTGTGCTTTAGGTTGTCTTACCCTGAACCTTTTCTTCTGCTTCTTTGGGAATTTGGGGCACTGCATTGGAATTTATTTAAATATTATGCCCGCTGCTGAAAGCCCCAGCATAACATTCAACATATATGCAGGTACTCATCATGTCAGCTGATCATTGAGATGTGGTCCCACTCTGCTGGGTGTATTGCCCCCCCACACACACACACCATTCACCATTTTCTTTGGGACACCTGCTAAGTTGTACAGCAGGATTGAGTTTCTTTAATTTATAACCTTATAATTTAGGGTGTTTTTATTGCTGGTATAACCCCCTGTTTAAGCTAGTGTTAAGTAAGGATCCTGTTTCAATGGGGGCAGGAATGTAGCAAGAAATTTACATTTTGCACTCATATTTGTGTCCCCCAGTCTTAACGTTTAAGAAATCTATATATGTCTCCAAATTCCATCACATATGAATTGCCAAAAGTATGCTGCTTTCTCAGTGGTTGACTTCTAGGACTATAAAAAGAGGTTATTGTTCGAGCAGTTAGTTGTATTCCCTGTCTAGACTGCATATATATATATATATATATATATATATATATATATATATATACTAGAGGTAGGAGTTTACACAGCTGCAGACATTTGTGATCTTTATATGCCACTCTGTGTTCTGAAGAGATATTTGCAATATACTCATCAGGGGTGTATAGCGGATGCCTACAAATAGATCAGAGAAGGTGTGTTCACCCTGAGCATGGGAAATATAGATTTTATTTAAAGTCATGAGAAAGGGTACTAGAAGAACATACCCTGGTGTTCCTTTCACTGTGGTGGTCCCCATCCAAAATAACTAATGTAATGAGTACACTATTTTTACCTGTTCTTTTCAGTGCTATCTGAAGTGCTGTAGTTTCAATAAACAAACACTGACACAACAGAAGACACCATCCTATAGATTTTTGAGGTGAAGCATATTCATCAAATCTGGGTGACATATCCTTTTGGTGAGGAACTTTTGTGGGCCTCTCAGCTGCTGCGGATGTGTCGGTCAGATACATCCCAAATGGGCTCATACTAATCATTGATCTGTGATGATGAGTGAAGAGAGAGGGAGACTATGACCCTCTATTGAGAATGATGAGAATCGATAAGGTGGGCAATGTAGAAAGTCTTCCTAACTACTTTCATGGGTGTTGTCTGACCAGATGACTATCAACTACCTGTCCCCGGGTCCCCTGAATAACTTCTTTGTGCTCAGTGGATTGCCACCTACACCTTGTAGCTAGTAACCTTGTTTTTCCCAAAGGGTATGACTATTATTTTTTGGCTTTTAACTTCAGGCCGTGGCTCGGCACCAGTTCGTTTCTTCTGTGAGACCTTCTGAAGGATATCTGTGTCAGATGTGATGTATTATCTATGCAGTCATCTGCAAACTTTGTCCTCATCTGCTCCTCCTGTCACTGTGTTTGCTTGTACTTAAGCTTAAGCCAAAAAAGTAGGAGGCCAGCCCAGTGGACACAACTGGAGCACACAACTTGTGGTTTTGAGTCTGTCTGACATGGCGCCAACCCCTCTGGGGGTTGAGTTTCACCCTTCATTTACTGTATTTGCAACCCATCTGTGATGGTTAACATTGATTAATGGGTTAACATTTCCCTATGTGCTGTATATCTTTATTCTTCAATTTGGAAGTAGACTGCCATGTTTAGAAAGAGCTGCAATAATTATACCACTCATACAAATAATGAAACTCCTCAAAGAATAAACGTAACCACCAAATGCTGGACGCTCTTTTGGAATAAAAGAAAGAAATCATTGACACTGGTACAAGAATTAAATGTTCTGTGCCTCTTATTAGTCCAACTGGTCATTTCCAAGAATGCAAACAACAGTTCTTTGCTTCAGTTTAAAGAATCAGAACACACAGGGATTTCTGCTACTGTATCACCCCCTTAAGCTTATAATGTTTAACCTAATTAGTGTGGAGAAAGGTGTGTTGATGAGGGATGGGGGTTAACGGATGTGGTTACAACCCTTTCAGTTATGGGGCAGATAACTCAGCAGCTACACATCATATAAGATCTAATAGAAAAGTATGTTAGACTGTTTTTATAACCTTTTTTTCCTTGTCCCTGACAACCACTGACTGGCCTCTGATCACCCTAACAAGCCATTATATTCAAAGGTTTCCGTATTCCTGACAACCACTGACTGGCCTCTGATCACCCTAACAGGCCATTATGTTCAAATGTTTCCATCTCCCTGACAACCACTGATTGGCCTCTGATCACCCTAACAGGCCATTATCTTCAAAGGTTTCTATATCCCTGACAACCACTGATTGGCCTCTGATCAACCTAACAGGCCATTATCTTAAAAGGTTTCAAAGGTTTCCGTATCCCTGACAACCACTGACTGGTCGCTGATCACCCTAACAAGCCATTATCTTCAAAGGTTGATTCAAAGGCTCATAGGGGTTTACTAGGCTATCAGCCTAAGAACCATTTTAAGCCTAACTAAGCTTACCCCAGATTTAATAAAATATTGTTGACATTTGTCAGTAGCCCAAGAATTTTGTAGTCATGACATAGGCTTGTACACATCAAGCATTCACAGACTGTCCCTGTACTTTAGGGACATATATCAAACCAGGGGTAAATTTGTGATTTTCCATCTACTGGTCCAAGTTATGTTTTAATAGGGTTAGGGATGAGCTTTGCTTCACATGGATGGGAAGTCAGTTCCAGAAAAAGGGTAATCTTTGAGACACATATCTGTCTCTCCAAGATATCCTGTTTATGTAGCAAATTAGTTTTAGGTCCTTAGAATGGATATTTTTGATTCTATTTGCTTTGCAAAGAATTGTATTGGTTTGGTCCCCTTTCCTCAGGGTCATGCTCACAATGTTTCTATTACAGAACCACAGGAGTCCTTCATCGCAGTGTTCTGAGGGTGTCAGTGACATGGTGGGTTGAGTAGCCTCCCGCCCCCTTTTTTAAATTCTTCAAATGTTTAGGGTTTCTCTTAGTTTGACAGAATTGGAGTATATTCCTAAGTCAAGGTATGATTAAAGTTCATGAAATTAGTAAAAAAAAAGAGGTCATGAAATTTGTATTGCTTCAATCTTTGATGTTTGCCAAGAATGCTCTCCTCAGTCCCCTCAATGTACCTATAACAGACATCTTCTGCAGTTCATATTGATCTACCTGTATCAGTAACATATTTAAGTATGCTTCAAAATACTGTTTTATTTGCCACGCTGCTTCTATTATTGGAACTACGAGGGTGACTTTATTCCACATTGCTGTAGATTATGCTTACATACCCTGATGTTTTATAACTTTATGGGATAGATTCCAAAATCACTTTCAAAAGACCTGTTCTCAATGTAAGTGACTTACTTCGGTGTAAGGCCTACTATGCAGACCAGATTTCTTAATGCCTACTCCAGTCTAGTCTCAGTGTAAGTGGTCAGTTACACTGAAAGCAAATGTTTGGATCTGACAATATCAACAAATATTTATGCAGTGTCACAGTTTCAGATCTATACATATAGTCAGTTTTAGTTTGGCTCATATCTGTTTTAAACTGAGGGAGATATAATTGTGCATTGCCTGCAGCATCTGGCCTCATAACACTCCTGGGCAGGCATTAGCTACACATTAACACACACCCTGGAGGGCATTATTGTGCTTAGAGAATGGGATCTCTGTAAAACTGTGTTTTACTTACTTTTTTTAAGTACTATATTATTGTTTTATATATTTTTGATGTAAAATAGTTCCTCCACCTAATGATTCAAACTTTCTGTAATATATGTTAATGGTGTTGGAGGAAGCATTTTACATCAAAATATATAGAAAAAATATAGAACTTAAAAAATAAACAAGTAAGCAAAACGCAGCAATTTTACAGAGAGCCCATTCTCTCTCTCTCTTGATCTCACACACGCATTCACTCACACAAGATCACTCTCAGTCACACGCAAAGTCTCTTCTGCTTTCATACATGCATTCACCACACACAGTCTCCTCTGCTTTCATACATGCATTCACTCAAACATACAGACAGAAACATAAACACACTCATACACATACATGCACACACACATATACTTTTTTATTATTTTTACACTTGCTAAACAGCAAAAGTGCTGCTTAACGAGTGTAAAGTAGTGGTAGTCGCAGCAGCCTGATATGCTGCCATGAAAAGTCGGACTCATTTTTCAACAGGCATTACTTAAACATTAATACCCTGCTGGCGAACATTTGTGCTCCAATCAGGGTGCTGATGTACAGTTTGCACATTCTCTAATCCTCATTAGATCATTACTGCAGTAGCTTAAACTGTATGAGTTATATCCCACCAAGTATGTGACAACTGGCCAGCATCCAAAGTTTGAGGACACCTTTCCCATGTCCCAGCTACTGAACAACTCAAAGACAGAAGCATAAAATCAATGGTTAGGGTGCCAGACCTACAGAATTTGATTGCCATCCAAGTCTGCTCTTCCCTGTGGCTTTGAGTAATTGATGGCTTGCTAGCAGCTTGCCAAGGCTGGGTAGATAAGTACACCACTGGGGTCATTTTTTTGTGAAAAATAGTTTTTTTCTGTTAGAAATTATTGCTAAAGGCCAGGGCTGGTGGATTTTATTGGAGTTACCCAGATTTTTTTTTCTCACAAATTACATTTTTAGTCAAGATTCCTGTTGGAAATATTGCTTTTAAATTACTACCTTTTTAGTTGGGAAAAGTTTGCTTTTTCCCCCAGTATTTTTGGGAGGTGCTGTTAAAACATTTACCTCAAAACTTAAATGTTATCCTTGAGCTGAAAAAAAGAAGAAAGATATACAGGAGTCTTCAGGCTACAAGCCAGTTTTCTTTTCACCTTCTTCACCAATGAGTGACTCTGCTGTGGTCAATTCAGGTACCTTGGACAATACTGATATCCCTTGGTCCTTCTGGTTTTGCTCCTCATAATACTGCTAGATGCTGGGAGACAGGCATATCCTCTGCTGCTGGTCTATTGTCCTCTTCAGGCAACGGAGAATCACTCTTACCAGTAATGGAGGAAAGACTGAATGATATCCTATTGTGAAGCTGCCCTGATGGTTTTGAATCCTAGGAATGTGACCGTCTCTTGGATCAGTCTTTTTCTGGTGGTCTCCTAGGAAAATAAAATAAAAAGTTAGGCATTTTGTTCTCCACTATTACATAAAATAGACAGTGAAGATTGTCTGGGTTTTACTAACTGTTTATTTCAAGCCTTTCAATATTTTCATTCTAAGTCTTTCCCGAATTTAAAAATATTCTCCTTTCTTTTGCATTCAGATTTTCAGTCTGAAGGAAAGAAATTAGATTTAGACTGTGTTTCTTATGTTTCTACCCCTAAGGAGGGATAATCTGACTCTGAGAAAGGTTTTTCTTCAGATTCCCCCCTGAAACATTATTCTTCTCTAATACCATTGCAAGAATGAAGGGATAGTTTTAGTGGGGAAAAAAGAAATATCAGAATTCCAGGAAAGATATTATATCTTATTACAGGTGGATTTTCCTTGACCTGAAGCTATTCCTCCTAATGGCCAGCATTAGATGATGCCTTCCATACAGCCAGTAGTTTCCCTAATAGTCAGCCACCTGCCCCTAGAGAGTCTGAGAAATTGTATAAGGTTCCTCAGATACATCCATTTCTTTTTTTACAAACCCTAGATCAGACCCTACAGAGATTTTTCTGTCAAAACCATCTTTGGCCAAACATCTGTTGACGGCAACCCATCTGATAAAGATAGAAAAGACTTTTATCTGTTTGGGAAGAAAGTTTATACTTCTTCTACCTATTTTTTTAGAATTGTGAATTGTCAGGCTTACATGTTTAAGTTTTAACTGGCTTTTTTTGAAACATGAGAAAGTTAATTACTGAACTTCCTTCTTCAGACACTAAGGCACTTCTGAATTCTTTAGTATCTTATGTGTCACAAGCACTGTCTAAAATGTTCTTATGACACTGCCAAAGCTCCTCATAGAGCAGCTACTACAGGGTCAGAAATAAGCAAATGTGCCTGGCTATGTTTCCAGAATTTGCCAGAGGATGTCAAAGCTGAGATCCTGACTGCCTACCTGGATAAACAGGTCCTATATGGCCCTTCCTCTGCTGAGGTCCTTAAATGATTTAATGAGAGATTAAAGTTAATTCAGGGAGTTATCCAGATGTTTCAAACCTCAATGGTAAAATACTACAAAAGCCTTTCTTCCAGTACAAGTTCCTTTCATAGAAAACAAAATAAACAGCCTCAGCAAGGCACAGGCAAAAAAATGTTTAAAAGCAATTACATTGAGGTTTAACAAATTAGAGAGGATCCTTTCAGAACCAAAGACAATCTAAAAAACAGACAGACAGTCTGACTGATTATATGCTTCTTCCTGCTTTCCCCTCCCCACTCTGGGCTGGCATTCTATTAAAGCTATCCCACAGTCTAGGTCCTCCCGCTGTGGCAGTGGTTAACCTCAAACACTTGGGTTCTGAGAATCATTCAAAGAGGGTACAACTGTCAAAGAGGGAGCGACTGGCAGTGGGACTCCCATTCTCCATCTCAAGGGATTTGTCTGCATCTGTCCAAACAAACCTCCCTGCTTCCTGTTATTTATCCTATCCTAGATCAAATGCTATCTCAAGGAGTCATAGAGCCTGTTTCCCCAGACCAAATGGGAAAAGAGTTCTATTCAAGAATCTTTCTAGTGCTAAAGAAAGAGGGAACTTGGAGACCTGTCCTAGGCCTTTCTTTTTAAGGCTTTATATCAAAATTCTGAAATTCAAAATGCTTTACCTACAGTCTATGTTAACACTCATCCCACCTTTTGATTTTCCAGTAACCCTGCATTTAAAACGTGCTTGTTATCCCATTCTAGTACTCAACAATTTCAGATGCCTTTTATGTTTTTCTGTGTCTGGTTTTCATTTTTAATTTTCTGTTTTATCCTTTGGGTTTGTCTACAGCTCTAAGGGTGTTTATGAAATGCCTGACTCCTGTAATAGCCCATTACAGGCTACAGGGCATTCATATTTTTCTATATTTAGACAACTGCCTTATCTTTGCATATTACTTTACAAGTAGTCAAGAATCTCTGGTTTGGGTAAAGAACCTTTTTCTTCAGTATGGAATTTTCAGGTGAACATAGAGACATTTTCTTTCATTTCTTCTCAAAGGAAATTGTTTCTGGGATGTCCCTTGGATACATTTCTCATTATGGTTTTCTTCCTCAAAGCAGAGTAGACTTTTTGAAGGAACAATTTCTGATATTCTATAAGCAGTCTCTGACATCTGCCAGAGAATATATCAGGATTATGGGTTTCATAGCCTTTACCATTCTCATAATTTCTTTGGCCAGACTTCAAATGAGGAAAATTCAATGGTACCTCAAATCAGCTTGGGCACAGCATCAGCACCAGCACCCCCTCTCATTTCAGATCTTGATGCTAGGGTCTATATTATGTTATCAAACATGAATTTGTTCAAAAAAGTAAATATCGACTTGAAAATTTCGAACTCCCAGAACAGCGAAGTTTGAAACATCAAAATCAGCATTTTCGAAAAGTTATAGTTGTCCCACTGCAATTTACTGACATATCATGTCGGTACGGCATTGCGTCAGAGTTAGTTCATGAGAAAGTCATTAACTACTAAATAAGTCTACGGACTTGTAAGTTCACTGTGCGGGAAAACTATATTTTTATAGCATGTATCTATATGTCACATTTATAATAAAATAGTACAAGTTTATGATGTTGTCATCTGACACTTCACATTCCACTTTCCCCACTGTAGTGCGATCTCGGAGTTGGTATATATAATTAGCGGGGGTTGTGGGGGCGCAGCCCCCTTCAACAGCAGAAATCGGTGAATGGTGTACATTTTTTATGTTATAGTTATGCTGGCTAGAGATATTAGACAATTTTAGTAAGTAGTTTTATTGACAGTGTGAATTCCATTTGCAATAAATATTTACTATCACACACCCCGTAAATATTTTATAAAACCTTTTAGTTAGGTTGCTTGAAAATATTTATGGGGTGTGTGATAGTAGTTATTTAGGTTTTTTTTGACTAGCAGTTAAGTAGTTAGCATAACACAGGTACAGGATGTGAAGTGGGCCAACTATGGCAATTCGATCTTGTGAGTTTCGATATTTTGGGATTTTACTATTATGCTACTTCGACATTTATGGGTCGATAATTACGTTTTCGAACAAATTAATGTTTGATAATGTAATATAGACCCTGATACTAGAGTTTGTGAGAGGGAAGTTACTCTGGTGGGTTGATCAGCTACATCTCACCTTCTCTATTGTCATATACAGGTATACCGCTATTTGCACCATCCTCCAAAAGGCTGTCCCAGGAATTGAGACTGGCATTGCAAAATAAATCTTTTTTTTTATCCAGATGAAATGAAAGCCATATTTTGGCTACATAATGGTTGTGAACAGATCTACTCTCTTTATGTGAAAACTAACTGCTAGCATCTCCAGCATTGAAGCTACCAAGCACATAAGATATCTCAATGTTCACTAGGGCCACGAAGTGACCTTCACTATGTACTTAACTGACCATCCAGAGGTTTGCAGAGCTTTGCAGAGTCAAGAACTGTGCCAAAGGGTGATTGAGTTTAAGATCCTCCTACTGTTTTTATGAAAACCTTCATAGGATCCTAGGGTCATAGGAGTTAAATATCAAGAGACCATTTGCATCTTGCTGATACTCACTCTGTTGCAGTATCACAGACTTCCAGAAGGGAAAAACATGTCAGGCTAGGGATGAATTTGTGGATACAGATTCAATCATCCAAATTGGAAAGTGTTGCTTTAAAAGAGTTAAGTAAAGGTTTAAGGAAAGTGACTTATGGGGAACACTGACTTCTTCCAGCCTCCAAAAGTTCTTTCCATGTCCTACCAGCTATCAACTAGAATGGTCAGGTGGATATTTCTTTTCCTGCACCAGCTACCCCGACAGTCACACTGGTGCCCCAGCCCTTGTGACATGCCTCAAGAGCAGCCCTCATAACATCCACATTTCCAATGCACTCAAATGAATAGTCCACTCCACCATCTGTTTATTTTATTTTATGTATTATTTTATTCATTTTATTTTACCTGTGGTAAAATAAAATGTAGCTCATAGTACTACTGAAAGTGATGACAGAAGGGACTATTATGAAAGTCAGGCAGAGATGATGCTGCAGGTGGATAGAGCTTGCAGTGCGCATCAGAAGGGGCAGAAACAGAGCAGGCTGAAACACTCACTAAGTAAAATAGACACCCAGTGAGCAAATATCCTATGCAGACCACCTCAATGCCCTATCCCTGTATTCTGTCCTACAGGCTTTTGAGGGGAGATCTATGCCTGGCATATAGGGCATTGTCAGACCCCATTCTGATGGATCTCCTGAATATCCACAAAACAAAAAGCAGCAGAATTAACCATTCTAAAGACTTAAACATTGCCTGTGATATAAATAAGTCTTGCTTTAGAGATAGGTATTTATCCCAGAGACTACTGTGTCTATGGAACAGGCTTCCCATCCATGTAAAGCAGAGTTCCTCCCTAACCCAATTCAAGTGCAACTTGGACAATTGGATGGAAAACTGG
This sequence comes from Protopterus annectens, assembly GCF_019279795.1. Lineage (NCBI taxonomy): Eukaryota > Metazoa > Chordata > Ceratodontiformes > Protopteridae > Protopterus > Protopterus annectens. The sequence continues at coordinate 1,279,304,950 of NC_056728.1, forward strand.
ACGTTCATCCCTGGTTTGGCACCTATGTCTCTAATGGACACAAGTAACCTGTAAATGGTTCATCTTCTAAACCCCTGCTTATGCTTATCAAGGGTATCAGAACTTGTCAGAGATTTGGGGTGCATGGTTAGGCTTAGACCCTTGTGATCATTAGCCTAGTAAATACCTATCAGTAACTGTTGAGAACAGAAGGTAAGCTGAAAGACCTTGTAATATAAGGCTTAAATTATGTGTATGGTGAATATCTTGACAGTTATGTGCAGGCACACCAACAACATATCTCAGTAGTATGGCATCTGATGGGTAAAGATAATCTACTTTCATGTTCTGATGTTACATAAAGGGGTGGACATTAGCTGTTCAGTACAAATAAAAAAGCAGAAAGCATCTACTGTATAAAAATGAAGGGTAAACCGATATGGGTAAATGCTATAAACTTGGTGAAAAGCACGGAGATTAGGAAGAAAAAAGAAGGCTGGGGAGAGGAGATGGGGTGTTCAATATGGTGGATTCAGGCAATAGTCAGGAGACTGTCAATGGACTCATGCAGAGGTGAGTGCAAGTATAAGAAGGGAATAATATGAAGCAGTGAGAAGTGGTGATCAAGGAGGAAAAGACTGACAGCAACTGAAAGACAGTGCAGTAAAAAGCAAGGTACAGGTGAGTTTAGACTGCTAGATGATACAAGACATGACAGAGGCCCTCAGACAGCATACATAAGAAGATATGAGGATGTGGGTCAGATATCCTGGAACAAGTTGAAAAGAGCAGGTCAAAGGAGAAGAGTGTTGGAGAAATATCACATTAAGTGAAGATAAAGATAGCAGAGTAACTGAAAACATTGAGGGACAGGACTTCTAACCCTACAGTAAGAATGGATGGTTGAGGGAAGGGAGCAAATCTCATCACAAAAAGCTGTAAGTTTTTTTCATGGCCATGTGGAGAGCTGGGGGGTTTGAAAACTGTAATGTGGAGAATGTGATCTTGGAAGGGTTGTGACCCAGTCAATGAAACTCCCTTCATCATTTTCTTTAGTAAATATCACATTATATATTATAGATATAATTTAATTTTTATGTCTTCATGCCATGTGTAGCATTATTACGGTATTATAACTCTAATAAGATGTTTTCCCATTCTACAGCTCTGCTATTATTCTTTTTCCATCTTTTTGTTGTGTTGAGTGTATAGTCACTTCTGATTCCCCTACTAATATTTTCTCCATTCCATTTGTTTATTTTTTCATTTCATATTCTGTATTGTTCCTTTAACTTTTGCATTATGTTAATATTACCTGTTCATTGCTACTCCCTCTCATCATTTGTTAATGCACAAAGAATCCCACAGGATTTGTTTCTTTCTTTACCATTATGCTTAAAGGTCAATTATACCCTAATAACATTTTTTCTGCTCACAAAGTGTATTTTTTTAATTTTCTTTAATTTAATCTGAAGATTAAATCCAATCTTATTTGACCTTCTATTTCTTAGCAAAACCAGTGGCTCTACAAACTGTCACACTAGGGACATAACTCTATACCAACAAATATGCAAGAATCACTGGAGAGATAGGATACGTTCTCTAGCCCAACATATTCCCAGCCTATGGAATAAATTACCATTACAGGTCAAACAAGGCTAGTCTTGATAACACCAGGATTGTCACGAACAGCCTTGCTTAATTTGGGAGATAACCACTATAAAGTCCTCGACAAGGAAGGCATGAACCTTTGAGTGTATCTGCTTAAAGGTGTACATAGATAGGAATTTTATGGTCCTCATGATAACTTGCCTAGTATTGCTCCTGTCTTCCTAAGACTGCCACATATAAGGCAAGCATTATTTAAATATCTTTCTTTGCTTTTCTGTCAGCATTTGAGTTGGCTGTCTGTGTGCACACAATTTGTTAAAGTCTTGAATTATTTTCTCCCTTTATCTATCCCATCTGCTACTTCACAGCCTTATTCTGGAACTTACTGAGCACATGAAGAACCTATCTCTCATGTGTCCAGAATTTATAAAATTCGTAGTTTTCTGGTAAACTGTTGTATACTGAACTTACTAAATAATGACAGCCATTTGAATTTCAGACTTCATATCCAACAAAAAAACGCATGTTAGTACAAAACTTGTTATTCTAGCAACTTTGTAAATTTATAAGAGCAATAATTAAAATATACCCCATATTTTGGGCTTTTGTCCCCACAGTATTTGCTTTGTTCAGAATTCTTACACTAAGAAGCTGAGAGATATAGTTGGGGAATATGGCTAAGGGTGGAATGGATGCTTGTCTGAGATCATTATTCCCAGATAGTATTTTATATGCTCTACATGAAAGTCATTTTGCTTTGATTCAAGGACAGAATGAATGTGCTTCAAGATGTGTGGAGTCTTAAAACTTTTAAAGGACCAATAAGAGATTATCAGTGAGTGACCATTGAGGGTGTTTAATAATATTTGTATGGTCTAATTTACATATTATCATAGAATTATGTGATAAGTATGTCCAGGAGTGATTAGGACTTTTGTTTGAATAGATTCTTACTGGAAAAGAAACAAACAGCTGCAGATTATTGTGTAGTAGTTACTTTTTGAGTTTCTCATCCAATTAATGTTAAGATCATCCAGAATCAGTTTTTTTTCTTGCAGTAGATTGGAATAAAATACTGTTGAATTCTATCTGCTGTATTGTGGTTGGAGGAGGTATATGGAATAGCTATAGAGATTTTGTACCGGCTGTATTTCAGGTCAGTTTTCAGTGGATATTAATCTTCTTATTTAATTCAGATTGTAATGTTTTTGTTGACCATTAGTAATATATAGCTTATAATGTGAGGACCAGACCTGTTATCAAAAAAGGTAAAGTAATTTTGTGTTCTCTATTCTGCAGCACAGACCTGGCTATTAAGTCATGTCTCTGTTACTACTAGGAGGGATGACTTGTGCTGCAAGGCCCACACCTCAAGGTTGGTTCACTTGATAATGCTACAGGGATTATTGCTTGCTGTGTTCGCTTTTCTAGAATTCTTATCTTGGAAATTAGCTTTTGAAATAAGGTGAGCTTTAGCTATGTGGGAAATTTGGTTTAGTGAAGTTGCTGTAGGTCCGGTATTAATATAATTGGAAAGAGTAGACTAGGCAACGTATGTAATGGTAGGGAAAACAGACAAGTAGTTAGCGTAGGGAGTGGTGTTAAACTGATAATCATCTGAAATTATTAAAAGTATGGCTGCTAAAAATAAGAAAGAAATGCTGGGGCTATTAGTTAAAGCTTATTATTTGCAACTAGTTTAAGCTTTATTGTTAATAACTTTTCGAGGTCCATAAAGCCTTTTGCACGTGCTGTTTTCCATCATGGTTCTATAGTAATTTTGATGTAAATCGAATTGTGTAGCTACACAATGGGTCTTTAGGTAGTAGTGTCTGATTTATTGTGGGGAGCTTGGCTGAGATGGATTCATAGCAAAAAAGAGATGAAAATAATTAAGGATGTAAGCATGTTATGTAGTATAGTTTTATAGGGTGCTAGGTTGGATACAAATGAACTTACTTTCACATTATTTGGTTTAGAAGATGGGAAAGAATGCAATGATTAAATATAGCTGGATTATGAGAATATGTTGAAAGAGAATTGAATTGAGCTATATATTGAATAAGGTAGGGATAGCATGAATTGTGAGAGAATATATAGTGAGGTGGACAACTACTAAGGAAACATTGTGGAAAATGAAGCTTTTTTATTACAGAAGTATTTTGAAGATCAAAAGTGCTTGTATATTAGGTACAATTAGAGAGAGAGAGAAATGTTAGGAATTACTTCAGATGTGATTGTGCACAGTTTTTATGCAGATGATAGTGTATCTGTAAATTTTGTTAGTTTCCCTTTCAGTTTATTGCAGTGCAATATACTGAAAAGGAAGCTAACAAAATATATTGGAGTCCATTTTGTAAAGGCGTATGAGTTGGAATGTATGTGGATTTTGACCTTCAGCATATTAGAATAGATTACTGGAATTATCCCTGTTAAAATGTAACAGAAAGACCTGGCTCCATGGCACAGAGAAGTGGGGCCCCTTACACTAATCTAGGTGACCAAGATTTGATTAACAGCAGAGGGAGAGAAGAAAAGATAAGTGAAGTGGTGTCACCTGCTCACATCTTCTGTGTGTGTGTTTGGGGGGGGGGGTTGTATGTACCCAAGGGCATATGGAGTCAGTGCAACTTCTCCAGTGGAGACTTAGAGAAACGTTGACTTGTGCTTCTATGGGGAGCAAGGCTGCTGGAAGTTTGGGGGACATCCTTTGCAGTCACCTTCTCTCATGACCTTCACTTGGTTGAGTGCATATAGTGGTTAGGTTTAACAAATAAGGATATCGAACCAGCCCTGATTCCAGCCTGAGTGATGACCTCTCCAAGCTGACTGCCATGCCAGTGAATGGCAATGTGAATGGCAATAAATGGATTTGTTGGTTGGGAAGGGCTAGTGATCAGCAGGCAGTAAGGGCAAAAAAAGGGGAAAAAGCAACAAAGATATGTGAAAGTCTAAGTGAAAAAAATAGAGGTATGATTCTATCTGAGAACTGCTGAATGTGGGATTGGAGAGAGTTGATGTAGGGTATAGTAATCAGAGAGGAAGGATTATGTATGTGTGTGTGTGTGTGTGTGTGTGTGTGCACACACACACACACACACACACACACACACACACACACACACATATATATATATATATATATATATATATATATATATATATATATATATACATAAAAATATATAAATAGGTAGGGGCATGTGGCTGAGGATGGAAGTGGGGGGTGGGGGAGTGAAGTGAGGCACACCTCTAGCTCAGTGAGAGCTAATAAGTTTGCACATATACAGTGCAGCAGACAGCTAAAGCTCAGCAGTGCAGCAAGTAAGAACAAGAAAACAGATTTAAAAAAGAACAAAATAAGTTAAATATGATGAAAGTTACCATAAATGTTTCAGTGGATAACTGGCAATCTTCAGGGTACAAGACACTGAGTGGAGTACATTCAGGAGAGGGGAGAAGGCTACAAAAAAGACACCAAACACTGCCATGACTATAACAATAACAGCAGTGCTCTAAGGTGATAGTTTATTAAACTAAATGCTAAACAGATGAGTACGACCTGTATGTCATTACCTGCTTATGCAGCAATAAGGGAACACTTGACAGTTTTATGTTGTTAAAGGGAGGTCACAGTAAACCACAGAATGCACTATCTGAGCAGGCTGCACAGAAGGTAGACTAGGAAATGTGTAACATGGAAATGTAGAATGAAACTGGTGAATGGATAATGAGAGGGAGATAGATGGAAAGTAGCTGTACATACCAAGTAAGACTACTATTACTACTAGTAATAACAATATATTACAGAAAAAAGTTACTATGAAGATATAAAAACAGAAAAATGCAGATGTGACAATGTGAGGTATTGCCAGCTATTCCAGGAGAAGTCCTGAGTTGTTTAACATTTCCTGTGATTGAAACTCTGGTATTTACTGTAAATATATATTTCGTATTTTCATGTTATTTTATTTATTATTAAATATATTTAAACTTTTCATTGTGGCTGGTCCTTTAAAGAATATTTTAACCTTTGAGAGTACTTATATCTATTGGTGACACTGTGGCCACTCTTGAAGCCTGGCTGTTTGCTCAGTATTTCCAGTTGTATTAATAATTTCACTCAGTATAATTTGGTACCCTTGCAAGAGCCTTACGTAGCTGACTTTGTAATGTCTAATGGCAGAGATAAATACCTTATAGCCTGGGCAGAAGGAGGCATAGCTAGTAAATCTGTGCCAGCCTTTCCCAGGTGTGTGTGTGTGTGTGTGTGTGTGTGTGTGTGTGTGTGTGTGTGTGTGTGTGTGTGTGTGTGTGTGTGTGTGTGTGTGTGTGTGTGTGTGTGTGTGTGTGTGTGTGTGTGTGTGTGTGTGTGTGCAAATCAAATCTCAAAAAGTGTGTGTGTCAGCTGCTTGGGCAAGGACATGAACCACTGGTTTTATAGACAGGGTGCTGGGAGGACTTAGCTTGTACAATCAGCTGAGGACTTAACTCAACCCTATAGCTGTGCTAGTAGGGAGCTTTACTGGGGTCCTGGGGAGAGATAAAGAGAGAAACCCAGACCCCAGCCTGAATATGTTCCCTGTGTGCTCTTGAGGGAAAGTGTGCTTGATGCAGAGAGCTGCATCTGGAAATACTGAGTGTATCCATTTTTGTTCCAAGTAAATGTTCCTCTCCAGTATCAGTGGTGAGGATTGAGGCCCCTTGATTACTAACACAGAGTGGGGATGTCACAGCAGGTATAAGCCATGTGTAAGTCATTTCATAGAAAAACAAAACACTCATGGAAAAAGCAGTATAAGATGCAAGTCAGGTAAGGGAGGGTACATATACATTGGATAAATAAAGGATTCCTAATTTTTCATTAATGTTAGTAAGGAACTCTGACATTCAAACACATCAGTGAATTAGGGTACATGTAATGTAAGATATGGATTTGTCAATGTAACTAATACAAATGACCATCACTAGACAAGTGAATACAAGCATATCATGTCTAAACATATGTATCAGATCACTGAATACCAAAATATGTAATGGTTAGTATATAATCCGAGCCGTATTATCTAACAGCAGTGGATGGTGTCCTTCCTGAAGATAAAATGAGGAGTGAGACAGATAATATTGTATAACAAGGGGTCAGTGGGAAGACATGTTTATAAAATATAGAAGAAGGACAATGCTTAGAAGGGGCTGGAGGCTAAATACTGTGATCGGTATAATGAGGGTGAGAACAGTAAAAGAATGAGATTCACTCCTGCTCACTGACACTTGTCATATCACTGGTTCAGTGAGAGCCAAATCAGCCTGCACATATGCAGTGCAGCACACCTGGACAGCATGTTGGTGCAGCAAGTAAGAAGAGGAAGCTGAACTAAGAAAAAAGAGAGAGTTAATTAGCAGAGTGAGTTTGCAGGAAATGCAACAGAAAACAAACATATGCATACACATACACACACACACACACACACATATATATATATATATATATATATATATATATATATATACACACACACACACACACACACACACACACACACACACGCACGCGCACACACACACACACACACACACACACACACACACACACACACACACACACACATATATGTTCATGGAACAGTAACAGGAATATCAAGGCAAAGTAATACAACAACAGAATATGTTGTAGTCATTGGTAGAGCTCCAATAACTCAAGGGAAGTAAACTATGACAATGAGCTATAACAAGGGCAAACCAATTTAAAAGGTATGAAGAGTACCATGAAACATTCAGTAGACCATCAGGAACCTTCAACCAAGCAAACTGTTCAACATGTCCATGGGGAGGTGGGGTAGAGAAAACCATTGCAAGGACTCTGAGCAGTGCCTACCAAGACTACCAACATTAATAGCAGTATACAGTGGGGATAGTGTTTTCTAACTTAAATGTTTAACTGATGAGGGGGAAGCAGTGGAGACATTTGCAAGATGGCAGCTTGGTTTATATGCTCTGTCTCAGGGAAGGATGTATAATGTAAAACTGGTTTGGTACAGCATCATGTGTACAGGATATGTGTTTGAGCAGTAAGTGCATTTGGAGGTAACTGAGTAATAAGACACAATGCAAAATGGATGCTAAGTTGCAACTCATAATAAAAAGCTTGAAGGTATTGTTACTGATATATAGGTCTTGTGACAGGTGATTCCAGTAGTAAGATGTGAGGAAGAGAGTTTATGTGCTGTGGCAACTTGATAGGGGTATACAACTTTAGAAGTGGAAAATACTCATAAAAAACATGCAGATGTGATAATGATAGTTTATTGTACTATAGTAGGGCTGGGTCTTATTTAAGAAGTAGTGGTCAACAGAAACATGCTAGTTCTTTGTAAATCTGCACAGTTTTAGGACAAAGATGTTTTGAAGCTAGTTTCATGCCAAAGGGGGGCAGGTAAGAGATGTGGAGGATTACCCATGCACTGTAATTGAAAATGGAACTGAATATGGGGCATTTGAGATGGATTGAGGGGTTGTGAAGATGTTATATCTATATGGGATGGTCCTGTGCAGTTTTGTAGATAAGTAGATGAGGCAAGTCCTTTATATAAAAGATGTTAAGCATGGCAGATAGCTCTGGTGCACAGGAACATAATATGATGCATATTCAAGGGAGTAATGGGAGATGGTAGAAGTTTGTAACCTATGTGACAAATGGATGAGTTCTGTGCTAACAATGGGAAGCCAAAAGGTTATTCTCAAAGACATTTTTTAACATGAAGACTTCATTATGCATCACCAGGAATCTGAGGCCATACCCTCTTCCTATCTTACAATGGAAGTTTGAAATGAAATTGCATCTTCTGATTTTTAGCATGCTAGGAGATACGGCATAATAAAACAAGACTCTCCATGAAAAAATGTTTCCTTTCATGAAACTGGAATGCTTCTATCATAAATATTCACCTTATTTATTTATCCCATGGCTGGCTTATTATATATTCTGACTACTGTCAAGTTTTATACTTGAATTTTACCCAAGTACATTTGATGTCATTCAAAGGGAGTACAATATTTGGGAGGATATGATCAAGAGACCACGCTGCTTCCCCAGCGACCGTCTGCACCTGTCTCCTCTAGGTTAAGAAATTGTCCATTTTTTGACAAAACCAATCAGATGACCCCACAAACATAAAGAAAGGAGTATATGAGAATATGAAGGTGCTACTTATCAATGCTGGGAGCCTAAGCAAGAAACTCCAATGTCTACAAGCCCTCCTTACCCTGGTGGACATTAATGCTTGTGTTGTTATCAAAACATGATTTAAATCAACAGAAAGCACTTTGGTTGTGCAAGGCTACAGTGCCTTTCACACTGTTAGATCAGACACTATGCAGGTTGAGAAAAAAGGTGGCGGTGTCTCACTTCTCATCTAGAAGAGACTCACATCAAGGCTGATCAATTAGCATGATGTGGTAGACCCCCTTCATGTCCAAATCACAATTAGTAAATTCCCTTACCACATTCTAGCTAGCTAAAGAACTCCATCGATGTCCCAAGACAGCCATCAGACCTATTTACTGGAACTGGGTTCATTCAACATTAAACCTAGTACCATTTTCCTGGGTGACTTTAACTATCAAGCTATATACTGGGAGACATACACTACCACTAAGTGCATTAGCACAAAGATTCCTGGACTTTGTCAATACAAATGCTCTGGAACAACAAACTGGAGTACCCACTAAGTGAAACGACATCCTGGACCTTGTTCTTACTAATATAGGGGAATCTTTATTCATTCCTTGTGTATCGTCATCATTGTCACTGGTCAGGTCAGACCACAAATCCGTTTATCTTGAAATAAAATTGAAACCTGAGACCTCTGCTGCCCCTGGTACCTTTAGAAATTTCTCCAAGTCAAACTTCCTACTTCAAATCCCTACAAACCCAGAAAATTCCACTGAGTACGTGAAACATACAGTGCTATCTTATACTAGCATGTCAGCAACTGCACAGAAGCAGCTGCACCCTGTAGGATGAAAGTACAGAAACAAACCTCCCCAGTGAAACAACAATATTAACAAGCACTATAACAAAGGAAGAGAATTACTGCCATAGGTAAGAAGAGTAACTACAAGCATACTAGAGCCCCATCATTAAAATAAGTAAGCAACTCAGGAGCTTAAATCAAAATGCCAAACCCAAGTCTGAAGCATAAATAGCTATCCAAGCAAAGGACAACCACAAGGCCTTCTTTAGCTATGTTCGCAATCTCAAGGGCTTACAAAGCAATGTTCTGAACTGATTGTGAATGGCACCACCTACAGAGATGCTGAAGATATAATCAACTGCTAGCTGATCAGTTCAGCTTTCGCTTCACCTCTCAGTCACCACCTGTGATCTCACAAGAAATACCAGAAACTGATGTCACCCAATCTGTTACTTAGGGCCAAGTCGTGAAAGTGCTGTCTAAGGTTAAAAATACTGCATCAATGGGTCCTGACAATATCCCAAGATGTATCTCGAATAGCATGAAGCAAGATTTATCTACCCCTACCAACAATTTTCAACCTCAGCCACCACACGAGGTTAAGCTGAGAAAGTGGAAGGCTGTGACAGTCAGGACTCACCACTGAGTCAGGTAATTACTGCCCCATAAGTCTGACCAGCCTCATATAAAGCCATAGAGAGACGTAACGTGGAATTGATAAGGATGTTGAGAACCACCAGACATTGGACCCATTCCAGTTTGGTTTCATCAAATGCAGGTCATGTGTACTTAACCTGATGGATCTCTTTGAAAAAGTCACCAAAGCAATGGTTGAAGGTGAGAGAGTACACCCTGCCTATCTAGATCTGGCTAAAGCTTTTTGCACAATCCCCCACTCAGGCACAGTGGAGAAGCTCACCAAACTAGGTATAAATCCCTAAGAAACCTTGGGGGTAATACACAGGAAATCAAGCAGGGGATGCTGCCTTCATTAAAAAACAGTCACTTGTGGAGTACTGCATGACTCTGTGCTGGGATGCATTTGGCATCTACTTCTCAGAAGTAAAAGCAAACTACAAGGGTCTCTAGCTGACCAATTTTGTGGAAGAATGCAAATTAGGAGCAGTTACTGAATCTCCAAATGACTCAGCCATCCTGCAAGAAGGCCTAAGGCCTGTCCCAAACAAATAACTGGTGCCAGTCATGGACTAAAACTAAATGCCAAAAAATACATTATTGTTCTTTGGGAAATCAACTACCATACTGATAATACACCCCTAAGAGTCAACCATGTAATTTGGGACTTAGAAATATATGTGGACAGTGACCTATTATTTGACCAACATGTGTCCACTGTGGTAAGGAAATCCTTCTATATTATGCAGCTTATAAACAAAAGGATATCTTCTAGATCCAAAGATGTCATTGTCCCCCTCTACTCTGACCTCATCAGGCCAATCATTGAGAATAATGCCCTGGCAAGACACGTGCAACAACTTGAACATCCTCAGAGGTTTCTCACAAAGAGAATACAGGGCCTAAAACACCAGACCTACATAAACTGCCTTAAAGCACTGTCACTGTACTCATACTGTTACCATCTACTGAAAGGTGGGACCTGTGCCTAGCATATATGGGATCCTCTTACCCAATACTGATGCACCAACTGCAGAAACACAAGTCAAGTAGTACCAGAAATACACAATCCAGGGACTTGGAAATTTTCTGCATATTAAACAGAATGGTATACGTTTCTCAGAGTGTACCACTTTTTTGGAACAGATGCCCCTCCACATAAAATAAAGCTCATCCCTGTCCCTATTCAAGTGCAATTTGGATCTATGCATGGGCAATAGGAATTTACCACAGAGCTGCCTACCATGCCTCTAATGGACAGGGGCAACACTTAAATGTCTCTGTCACATAGTTGGGACCCATATAAATTCTGTATAGCATGACATCAGAAATAATCACTATTTTACGGGTAGTATATATATATATATATATATATATATATATATATATATATATATATACACACACATATATATATATATATATATATATATATATATATATATATATATATATATATATATATATATATATATATATATATATATATATATATATATATATATATATATATTTATGGGAAAGAGACGGTGTAATTTTTAATGTCTCGCAAGGTCAGATAACCTAGTACTTAATATGAACCTATGAACCCATGATTTCTAAGAAAGTGCTGAAAGCAATTAATCTACATCTGTTATTATTTCTAAAACCTTAATTAAAGCTATACCACCATGCCTTAGTCTAATACTATGTAATGTTTACAGAGTGTAATTCATTGGCTGGGGGGTACAACTGATCAATAATCAGTGGTAGAGGTATGACTGTGGTACATTTTATTCCTGACTGGTAAAGTTTGGTCCTGAGGGATATGATCTGGCCTGGCAATGAGAGAGATTTAATCCTACCATAATCCTCCAACAAGGCATACTCTTACCTCCAACTTTAATACTTAATTTAGTTTGTGTCCAACTGGTGTGTTTCTGTACTGACAGCCTTTTTTTTTTTGGTTTAAAAATGATGGAGTAGGAATTATAAACATTTAAAAAAAAAAAAGATTATACAGAGTTATCTGAGTGAACATTCTTGTTGGGGTTATTATTGGATTGACTTCTACTGGAAAACACTTTTATCTATTAAGGACTATAGATTTGAGATCATTAGCATGAGCCATGGTATAACAACGGATGTTATGTGATCCTATCTCGCCTACATTCTGACTGATGGGTTCGGAGTCGATCCCTCGGCTCCGACATGGCACGCTTATGCTTATTGGCTGAGCTATCTTTATCCCAGGATGCACCACCGCTAATCCCCCAGATCTCGTTTGCCGCTTACAGAGCTTGGACGTGGTCTCAACATTGGCTGGGCTAAGTACTATATTAATAGTATCTTTTCCTGTCAGAAATTCTCTTTTTTTCGACCCAAAAGCTGTTTTAACGGCTATTTTTTGTGTACGAGTGTGTCTCTTGGTGTTTTATTGAATTTTGCTTTAATTTTCCTGTCAGAGAAGGTTCCTTTTCAGTTAGAGGGGCCTTCCCCTGTTCTAACTACTTTAGTGGTTGTGTGTGGGTCAAGTACGTTTGAGTTAGAGGGTCTTGACCTCCTTTCTTCCCCTTTCTTTACTGTGTAAAAAGTTTCTTGTTTCAGTTTATATATTTTTTGAGTGCGGACATACTTATTGTACCTGTGTCCTAAAGCTGTTTAAAGTTTACTGTTGTTTCTGTTTTTACAACTATGTCTAAGGAACATAAACCATCCGTTTTTAAGAAGTGCACGAGGTGTGGGTTTAAAATGTCCATTACGGACGACCACTCCTCGTGCGTCTATTGTCTTGGCGCCAAACATCTCCAGGAATCCTGCAGTGTGTGCCATGCGTTTTCCTCTCGAGTCCTCCAGGAGAGGAAAAACAAATTAATCCTTAAAGCATTAATCAAGCCTTCTTTCGAGGAGGCCTTATCTTCCTCTCCGTCTCCTTCTAAGAAGAGGAAAGCGCCAGCTCCGACCAGTCAGTCGGAACCGACGGCTAAAAAAAGGTAAGCAGACTTCTCCATCGGCTCCACGGACTTCGGAGCCGAGGTCGGAACGGTCTGCCTCGATGCCTCCTACCGACCCCTCTGGTTTCGAGCCGAGGTCTGGAGCATCGAGAGGCGAGTCACCCTCATCGGCTCCACTGATACTGGAGCCGATAAGGGTCATCGGCTCAGACACTTCCCTCGGGCGAAGTCTTTATCGGCGCCGAGAGAAATTTCTGAAGATTTCCTCGAGCCGATAATTGTGGAGTCCTTTCGAGCCGGTCCCGAGCCCTTGAGCCGATGGAGAAATCGGTTCGGGCCCGATCGGTATCTTCGAGATCTTCCAGGATGTCTGATTCGACATCGACAGGGTACTCCTTCGACTTTTCCAGTCTCCGGTGTTCCAAAGATGGTTTCGGCTCCAACCCATTTGGCTTCGGAGCCGATGGTCCAATCCTCACAGTACTTCCTCCTCCAACAGCTTCGCACCGTTGGAGCAGGTGTTGGTGGAACCAGTGGAGGTGTTAGGGTCAGGCCCGACCCTTGCTCCGACTCCGGCTCCTGGGTCGGAATTCAGTGCACGGACTTCTTCCTTCGCCCTGGGGCTTCGGGATTGATACCTTCGTCCCAAGTCTCCCTCTTGGTGCATCGGCGGCGGGAGTACCGTCCACTGTCGTGGCCACGGAGGGGGGACCTTCCCAGGATTCTGGTGGTCCCGCCTTCAGGGCTATGAGGAGTGCTCTAGCCAAATCTTCATTGGCTACCTCCACAGTTTCCCAGCTCCTTCCCTACATTTGGAGACTGGGTCGTTGGCAGTTCCCCTGTCAGCAGACAGCGGAGCCCCTGGGCCTCAGGTTACCCCGCTGGGGTTTCTCCTCCTATTGGAGTTCCTTCTGAAGCCTCTGCGGAAGACCCTCTCAGGAAGAAATCATGCAAGAGGAAGCACGTTGACTCCCTGACGAGTCTCTGACATCTGACACCGATCTCGATGATGCAGAGGGGTCCCCCAAGTCGTCCTCGGATGATGTCTCCTTTGCAGACATCCTAGAAGCCCTAAAACAACGAGGCGGCTGGCAGTCCAAACCTCCCTCTGCTGATGAGTCGGTGTTCCTGAAGGCCTTCGGGCTCAGCCCTCCACCTCCTGGGTGTCTCCGCCTTCGATGAGCTCTTGGATTTGATCTGTCGGGCGGGAACACCCGGACTCTGTGGAACCGGTGCCCGCTCGTCCAAACAAATTTCTTTCAGCACCCCAGATAGAGAGTTCACTTAAAGGTGTGGCTGTGGATGCTATGGTGGTGGCATCTGCTACGCAGCAGGATGTAGCAGAGGCTTCTACGTCCGTCCATCCATCCTCCTAATAAGGAGTCGAGGAGCATGGATCGGTACGGCAAGCGCACCCTAAGTTCAGCGGCCTTTACCTTGAGGTCTCTGAACTACCTAACGCACTTTACGAGATTCCAGAGGGATCTGATTAAGGAGCTGTCCGATACCCTCTTAGGTAACCTGCCTGAGGAGCTGGCCCAGATGGTTGGATCTCAGCTGGCTACAATGTCATCCATTTTGTACTCGTCCATAAGGCTCATCTCGTATGTGGCCGAAGGGGCGAGTAGAGCGGCGGGTACAGGCATTGCTCTATGGAGACAAGCCTGGCTCTGCCTGTGTCATTTTGCGGAGGCCTTCAAGTCTTCATTCGCCAACGCCCCCTTTGATGGGTCCTCCCTATTTGGGCCCAAGGTGAAAGACACACTTACCCACTGTGAACAGGAGAGTAAGACTCTGACTGCCATAGGGGCATGGTTTTCCACTCCCTTTCGGCCTTATCCCAAGGCTAAAAGAGGAGGGAAGATGTGGTTCCGGAGATTGCAGAAGTCTTACCCCTCTCAGCAGGAAGGTTCCCCCTCCAGAGGCAGAGGAGGGGGAAATTAATCAGGAAGACGCCGTTCCAGAGACGGCAGAGGCCCCCCAAAATATTGGAGACCGCGAGTCCTTTCGTGGCTCTTCAACCTTCTATAGTCCCTGAGGGATTGCCCGACTGTGCTGCTCCGGAGCCAGTCGGGGGTCATTTTTCGAAGCACCTAAAGGCCTGGGAATGCATCACTCAGGACCGATGGGTGCTTCGAATTATCGCCGGAGGTTACTCCATCCCATTCTGTTGTCCCCCCCCTCAGTCCAAAAGAATCCCGGACCTGCCACCCAGTCAACGGGATACCGCAGCTATAGAGGTTTCAAAACTGCTGCAAAAAGGAGCCATCCAACCGGTCCCCGCAGACCAGATCGGATTAGGAACTTACTCAAGATTCTTTTTAGTTCCAAAAAAGACCGGGGACTTGAGGCCCATTTTGAACCTAAGCAACCTAAACCGTTCAGTCAAACAGTCCAAGTTCCGAATGGTCACTTTACAAACCATTCTCCCATTGTTGGAGAAAGGTGTTTGGATGTGCTCCATACACCTCAAGGACGCGTATTACCATATCAAAATACATCAAACGTCCAGGAGACACTTGCGCTTCAGCCTAGGAAGCAGTCATTTTCAGTTCCGTGCGCTGCCCTTTGGTCTCACCACAGCCCCCAGGGTGTTCACCAAATGCTTGGCAGTAGTGACTGCTCACTTGAGGAGTCTAGGATTCCAGGTGTTTCCGTACCTAGACGACTGGCTTCTAACTGCCACCTCCAAGCATCTACTTCTACGGAGCCTGCAAGCCACAACATCACTGGGCAATTCTCTCGAATCACCTTCAATTGGCCAAAGTCTGTGTTACGGCCATCTCAAAGAATAAGATTCATAGGGGCAGAGATAGATTCAAACCAGATGCGGGTCTATCTACCTGCAGACAGAATTCAGATCATACAAAATCAGGTTCGAGCCTTACTCCCAGGTCCAAAGCCCCAGCCAGAATGGTCATGCAACTATTGGGATCGATGTCTGCCACAGTTCTGCTAGTTCCCTTGGCAAAGTTACACATGAGAATCCTCCAGTGGCTTCTCTCAACTCAATGGTCCTTTCAGGAACTCCCTCTCAATCATCTAATATGGATCACAGAATCTTGCAGAGAGACCTTAAGCTGGTGGCTAGTGTCTTCCAATTTGGATCAGGGACGACCCTTTGTTCTTCCTCCTCCGGCAGCCACGTTGACCACGGACGCCTCCCAGACGGGGTGGGGGGGCATTCCCTGGGCAGGTCAGTCCAGGGCAAATGGCATCCGGAAGAGACCTCTCTCCACATCAACATCCTAGAGATGAGAGCAGTACTCCTGTCCCTTCAAGCCCTTCACTGT
>NC_056728.1:1279326374-1279501374 GCF_019279795.1 Protopterus annectens
CTGATTGTTCCTGTTATTTACTGCTTGTAAGAGGAAATGTAGTTTAAAGCTCTTTGTTTCTTGACATTTGAAATCATTGCAGATATCAGTTATTAAAAAGGTTTTAAGTTCTGAAAATGAGTATTAATCTTTTCAACAGTATAAAAGAAATAATTGCACATGTGAAGTCTTTACATGTTGCTGTTTTTATACAAAATGCATATTATAAAAGCAATTGAGAACCCACTGGACATAATGCAAAGATCTCCACCCTGAGTTTAGAAGGATATTAAAAAGTCCAACAGCCATCTTTGAATTTCATGGAGGTTGCTTATTGTACACCTCAGAATGTTTTGCTGTCTTATTCAGACACTTTGATTTGTTCAGAAATGGTGAGCAACAGATCAACTATTAATATTATACACTTTTTCAGAAAAAATAAATTCATGAAACAGTAATAGCATCTGCTTTCTGAATAACAAATAAATACATTTTAATATGACATGACCCTTTCTTCTGATTATTTATTTATTTTTTTAATAATGTGTCTTAATTTGTGAGCAGTGATACCAAGTTGTGTAACAGGGACTATAATATGCTTTATGTCTGAGTGGAGGTACCACAATGAGCTACCTGACTGTATGCATTACCTATGTATGTATATAAATGGATATCTGCCTAAAACGTTGATCAGTTCAGAAAAATGTGGAGGTCTAAAGCCAGTTTCAGCACAGACACTATTGCAAAATTTTCTACAGAGATAACTGCTTAAGCATTTAAAAGTTAATCAGCATAAGAAGGAAACCTTTTCTCTGTACTGATGTAAGATTTATATTCTAAGTTTCTATTAATGGATACTGTCAGTGGTTGCTGTTGGTTGCTGGGGCAGTTAAGAATTATGTGCAGTTAAAACATTAGGATGGGGGAAGTTACTGTCATGCAGTTTATGTTTATCTCAGATATATAACAAATAAGTGACAAAAACTTAATAAAATATACCCTCCTGACCTGGGGCTTGGAGCAGCAAATATATATATTTTCACTGTGTTGATTATCTCTCTTGTCCACAAAAACTATTAAAAGGTAGAGGACCAAATCTATCTCCAGGGATTTTTTCACAGAAAATATCCAGTTAAGGTAAGCTTTCAAGGTCAAAGTAGGCTGCGTACAAAGTACACTAGCTTATGTCATGAAGAATTTCTCGGGGTTGCTTAATGCTCTAAGTGTATGCCCTTGGGACTGACAACCAGACATTACTGTGAGAAATAAATACTTGGCAGAAAAAAATCATTTGAGCTTATATTTGTAGAAAGTGCATGGCCTGTGCTTGGTTTCCATGGTGCCTAAAGCAAGCTCTCATTTTTTATCTGTTTGCTGCTTTCATTGTAATGCATTTTTTGATGGGAACACAATGATCCTGGCAGTAACCTATATCGTTGTTAAAAAAGTCACTGCAGTGTAGCTGTTATTTTTAAAATGTGAGCTGAGTGATGAATCAAATGCCAGTGGATAGAAAATAATCTAACACAGAATTATTTCACATCCTGAAACAGTGCTTATCTGTAAATGTTACCATATGCACTACAATGTATGAAGACACCAACGTTGGGTGTTACTTTGAATCAAGGACTCCAACGTGAGTCGGAATAGTCATTCATAATAATTTAGACTACTTTCTCCAGTCAGAGATGAATAAAAAAAGTTATCTCTTGATGAGAATCCTTTTTTAATTAACTATGTCCCTCAAAATTCATTAATAAAGACCACTATTTATGAGTCAGCTGTGTCCACTTTAGGAAACTAGTCCTGGCACTGCAGTATATAGTATTAGTACAGTGTGTCTAAACTGTGCATAAATAATAAGTATTTTGTCATACCATAATGCATGTAGCCTGTCATTCAGAAATGTGAGAAAATTATCACAGCCAGTATTTGATGATGTGTCACTGCTGCAAAGACTGGCACTGTGGACTCGATTTTAGTATGGAGAAAGTGTGCTCGAGGTAGTGGAAGAACAGCCTGCTTCTTCTTTAACTCTAGGTAATTCAGTGGGTATTTATCTCATTTAAATTTCTGGATTTGAAGTTGCATATTTTGACTCTGCTAAGAATGGATGTACCTGCCACAAACTAGGCAGGATACTTATCCTGTACCCCACTCTTACAACCCTGTTGGATGTGTTTTTACATGCCTTGTTTTGAGTTTTCTGGGCTGGTCTATGGCCTCCTCCAGTGGACACTTTGGTGATGACAGTTCCATCTATAACAGCAGAGATGGTCTTCAACTGCTCGTCTCACACTTCCCACAGATGGTTTCTGTACTGTCAATGTTTATTATTTGAACCCAGATCAATGGGGTTGCAGTCAATATTGTTTTTTTCTTCTCTAGTTATGCAGCTGGAAGCCTTCTTTCCATTTGCTACCATTTCATTTACCTCATTTAACTGTTTTTTAATTATACTAAAAAAGAAAAACATTGCAATAGAATCATGGTCTGGACTGCTGTATTTTCTCTGACTCTCATGTATATACATTGGTACTATTTACTTGGTCTCAACTTTAGCCAGACTTGCAACTCTGTCAGCTGAGCTGCACTGAATGTTTACTTTGAATAAAGATGTTCAACATTGATTTGTTTGGTTGTTCACTTATTTATTTATTTTATTAGCTCTCCCTGTAGTCCTGCTGAGTCAATATCCATTTTTACAGTGGGATGTGAAGGTAAAGTATTACAAATACAAACTGGTTACAATATAGTCAACTACGATCAGGTCTCCAATCGTAACCAACTTGTTATGTATTTGATTCAAGGAAATGAAGAAATTCACCTCAACACAACAGCAGGGCAAAGCTGATCTGGTTGTACTTACATTTAGTATTCATAAGTGAGATGATATATCTACTTTTGCATATGAAAGGACAATCAATGCAGAACTATAGCTAGGTCAGCTAGGTCACTGTGTAGTTCCTCAGTCTTGCATTTCCCTCGTCTCAAAGTACAGGACTAAAAAAAAGTTATTTTTAAAGCTGAAGACCAAAAACAAAGAAACAAAAAAGGTCCTTGCAAAGTTGCTACGAATGTAGCAAGCAGCTGGCTACAGTTAAATTACCATAGTATTTGCATTTGTTTATAAGCACAATATTCTCATGGCTTCATAAGGCAGTACCAGTGCTGCACTTCCACATTATCAGCATCTGCCAATGAAATCCCCTAACAGTTCGCATGAAGAGCAGTTTACCCCACTTTACCCCATCTTATTTACTCCTCTGAACCACTGGAATTGAAACTATACATGTTTACTAACACTCTCAAAGAAAACAAACAGCTGTATGCATAACCTTAACTGTATGTAAATTCAAAGACATGAAAACACAGCAACAATCTTAACGTATACATAACATTCATGCTACTTATATTTATAGCAATGCAACATTTATAAATTCTCAGATATTTTTCAAAGGCTTGTTTTATATCACAGCCTTGTTTGTTAATGATAAGATATAAATTCAAAGGCGCATGAATACTAATGTAATAACCTTACAGATATACAATCATATTACCTGTATTTTATAGCCGTGGCTTATGCTACTATAAACACCTAAATACTTGCAAGCTTTTTCTTTATTTCACAGTCATTTTATGAGATCTACCATACTGGGCACAGTCTGCACCAGAAGTAGACCCAATCAATACTATTGCAAAGGGGGGATTAAAGGGGGCAGGTGCACTGTGTGCAAGCTTTTAGGAGACATGATTGGTATCTCAGAAGGGTTGGCAATTAGATGTGAACAAAGTGCCTGCATTCATTTAAACAACCACAGTCAGTATCATGGCTCTTTAATATAGTTTTACAGTTCAAGAATTTTTTTGTTCTCAACTTATGAAAGTCTGTATTTTCAGTCCTTAGTTTTGGGTTGGGGTTGTAGTGCTAGTCTGGAAACTTCCACATCCACAGGGCTCATTAATGACTATCTCGGTAGAACTAGATTGTTCCATGCATTCATGCATCCATCCATCCATCTATCCATCCATCCACAACCCTCTTGTCCTATTTTTGCACAAGGGGTTGTGGTGTCACCTTAACAGAGACAATCATCTAGAGCCAGTCATTAGCTGTTAAATAGTCCAGTTCTTTCAATTTAGACCTGCGTGTCCTAAGGGAACAACATTTTCAAGAGTGCAGGAAAACTGCAAACTTTGCTGCCATAGTAAGCAGAAAATAGCACTGAATATAACTCAGGCAACATGTATTTCACTCGTGCCCTGGAACTTGTTGAAGCTGGTATGGGGGAGGATCGAATGACAATGCTGTTGCCTACTTGCCTCTTCCAGCAGTGAGGGTGTGGGGATGTGCTGAGTTCACAGCCAATTACAAGCCCAGAAGTATGTGGATGTGTACTCACAGATCATAACCCTTTAACTAAATAGAGTTAGCAAGCAAAATGTCAAGTTACTGAGGTGGGGTCTAGGGTTACAAGCATATGACATGACAATATAACACTGCAGTGGAGTTTGTGACAGCCGGACAATAGCCCACTGGTCTGCCAACAATAATGTGATGCCCCTTACTATTCTGGGTCAGTAACTAGGTAACTTCAATCCTCACTAGTGACTCCAACAGGAGACCATCACTTAAACAGGAGTAATATTTCACAATTTCCACTAAGAGCATAACAGGAACACACTCTATAACCTTGGACTGGACTGTATATTTCTGCCCACCTTTGATGTAACTCCTTATTACACACTTCAGAGCAATGTGTTCCAGTTTAAGATATTTGATACACTCACACTTAAAGAAATTAAATCTCACACATCCAAGCACTTCTGGGAAAGCCTGACAAAGATGTCCAGCTGTGTCCCTTCCCCAAAATAATATGGTAACACACTGCCACCAATCAGAATGCCTTCATGCCCTTTTAAAGGGGTGTCCAATTATGAAAATTAGATATTAAAACAAATGACATCAAATGACCTAAAGCAGCCAGGCTTTTGGAGTTGCCCAGGAATTATCAAAGGAGGTGTATTTTCAAATCACTAAAGAGAACACTGATTGATCTGCCGCAATGTGAGTTAATAAATATATTTAATAATAAGCAAAATGATTAAAAATATAAAACAGTAATTTCCAATAAACAAACAGAACTCAATCACCAGGAAAATGAAATCAATACTGTAGGATAGAAATCCAACATTTAGAAAAACTCTAACTGATTAGTTATAATTTTTCTATCTGAGTAAATAACACTGCCCCTGATCTAAACTAAATTATTACAACAGAGCAAAGGCAGGCTTACAGTACTTGATGAGTCCTTTTGGGTATCCACTGTACAGTACAACTGTTAACAACTGACCACTGCTATAACTGGCGGTTAACTGACAACAACTGCAACTGTAACTGACAACAACTGTCTTCAACAAGCTCTTTTGTAGACTAGCCTATCATAACTGTTCCAGTTCTAATTTTCATTTCAGATTTTGAAAATCAACCAACAGCTGTTTACCAAAGTTCCTTCCTGTCTTTTAGCTTTTGACAGTAACACATGGCAACTGTCAACATTCCGATGACATCCTCTGCAGATCAGGTGATTCTGAGACAGTCTGCAATTAGAATCTTCTTCACAAATATATGCAGTTAGAAATGTAAAGGAACACTGTTCAAATCTTTAAAACATTCTGTACAAACAGATTATAAATCAACATGTAAGAACTTATTCACAGTATCATGGCTAGCCATGCTGGCATATAATACACAGGTTAATCTGAAATGTATGTATAAAACCTCAACCAGACATGCTAGCACAAATAACAGTGTCCAATTTCTTCACACGCACTGAGCTCAAATAAATAAAAATATGCTGGGAAAGTGAATTTTTACTTTACTTTCCCTCTCCTGCATTTCTTGATGATATCTCTAAATTGCAATTTCTGCTGGAATGTTCCTTCAGAAAAATCATGCCCTTTTATGATTAGGTGACCTTCTGGTGTACATCTCTGTCCTGGCTGCCAAAGTCACCACAAATCTTGTTCTTTCTTGTACCAGGACACAGATTGCACATGGATTATTTGAGTTTATCATATTTCTGCTTTTCCATCAATAAAGGCAAGTGATAGACTGTTTCCTATGGCTTCTTAGTGACCAAAGTCCAAACCACTATCACAGAATCTGACCATTCTTCTCCCTCAGGTACTTTGTTCATCATTAGATTCTTCCTTCTTGCTTTATCCTCCATATTTACTGAATGATAATCAATGAATACTAACTTCCAAAATGTCTCTACTGCTTTGCCCCCCTGGAACATCCATTCTCTGCTTCACTGGCAATGTGATATCATATTGATTGTGAAGAAAATGTGAGACAGTCATAATACAAGTCATTTTGCATAACTAACCAGCAAACCTGATAGATGTCTCAAGTCAAGGAAAACTCCTTTCAAATATTTAGCAGCTTCCTTAGTAAGAGCTGTAGCCAGATTAGTCTCTGCTTTGAGTGTTGACCCCCAGCTGGCATCTCCCTCAACCAAAATTGAGGGTCAAAAAAGTTACTTTTGCAGAAGTATGTGTGTGACTACAGCAAAGAGCTATTATGTACATACATTACAGCTCTTTGCTGCTTCCACTAAAGTGTGATCATGCCTCTGTAAATGTATATCAAAGAATGTTTGTCCTTCCAGCCATAGACCATTCAGTACCTCAGATTGCAACTCCTCCTGACTGCTTCTTGCACCCAGAACAGTTGTTCCCTTTGACTCACACTTGGTATGGATCTGCATGGAGTACTGAGTTGTAAAAATTCCTTCTGTTCAACCTTGCCATTTTCAAATCAGGTCAAGTCTATCTACCTCACTGTCCATTTTCTTCTTTTAATATTTATTTTTTTCTCTTTTTTTCTCAACCATAATCATTAATGGACCACCTTTGCACACATTATTTTCTCATTTACATCAAATAAAAAGCTTTAAATATAACAAATCTTACTATACACAGACCATAGAAGAGCTCCCACCACATGAAGTATCACAAGATCCCACCTACATCTTACAGAATTTAATGTGATTCATTTATGCTCCTTTCCTGGGCCTTGTTGATGCAATTTTGGCAGTTTTATTATTTTCTCTTTGCAGTTGTTACATATTTGCTATAAAAAGGGCAAATCCATATGTCTGGGGAAACAGTTATTTGCCAAATGTTGCCCTTTTCTCGTTTGAGACTTGAATACCCTATGGCAGTTTGAGATCATGGCTGACATAACCATTACTTTATTTTACTTATTTATTTTATTTATTTTACATTTCTTTACAGGGAAAGTCCAACTAGACATAAGTCTTTTTTCAGCGGAGACCCGGGGAGAAAAGCTCCCGAGTAAAATTAAATTTAAAATATAAAATATAAAATAAAATATGAAATATAACATCTAAAATATAAAATAAATCCAAAATAACAAGAACAGCTGCACAACAAAATACAAATAATTCAACCAGGCATACATGGTTGAAAAAATGAAGAACATTAAAAGCGCATGAATGTACAATTAAAATGTGAAGCCTTTGTCCTAACATATTCAGTTGAAAAACTACAGAAGAAAATTTACAAGGTTGACATGGTTGTATGACTGCTAAAATGCAGAGGACCTTTACAGTTTATAATATCACTTAATGTATCATGTGAATGCTTTGAAGGGAATAATAAACAGGGTAAAAGTGAGCATATATTCCACATGTATAGTCAGGGGAGGAGTAGGACATGCTAGCCATGGCACGTGAAAAAGCAGAGCCAAGATTCAGTTAAGTGACTCCTGAGAATTTTTTGAATTCTACTGTAGAGGAGTTGGAGGTGATATGGGCTGGTAATTTGTTCCACATTTTGGGAATGAAGTTTGAGAAAAGTGAGTTTCCAGCTGAGTTGTTTGCCTTGGCATAATTAAGAAGTAGTTTATTGCTGGAACGTAGGGAACGGTTGTTAATGTGTGGCTGTATAAGAGTTTGGAGAGCTGAGATTTTTTCTGGGTGATGTAGGATTTTATGAGCAATGGTTAATTGGTTAAAGAGTAGTAGGTGAGGTAATTCTAGCCAGTTTAGAAGTTTCAGAGATATGCAATGATGAGTTCTATATGGGGAATCAGTGGCGAACCTGGCAATTTTATTACAACAAGATTCAAGTTTAGCTAGGTCAGTTTTTCTAAGGTTGGTTAGAATATGAGAGACATATAGAAGTGTTGACAGGAGGTGTGTGTAGGCAATTGTAGCTTTTGTATTTAAAGTCAGGAATTGTTTGTTTCTGTAGAGAGCTCCTAGTTTCTTGTGAACTTTCTTAATGGTTTGAGAGATGTGAATGTCAAATTTCAAGTTGTTGTCAATTTCGATACCTAGAAGCTTGGTGTGGGTTACTGATGTGATGGTGGTTTTGTTTTTGGATGTGATATTGAATGACAGATGTGATGGGGGATTCCTTGAAGGGGAAAAGAGAAGGAGTTTGGTTTTGCTGGGATTTAGAATGAGGTGGGCGTTTGTGAGCCATGCTTCAGCAGCTAAAAAAGAGTCTTGGGTTATGGACTGGAGGTCTGGAAGGGAGGATGCTGCACATACTAGGGTGGAGTCATCTGTGTATTGTATAACTGCAGAGTGAGCAGTAGAGCTGTGGAGTTTGTTAAGAGAGAGAATAATAGAGGTCTATGGATGGAGCCTTGGGGAACTCCTAGAGTTACTGGAAGAAGGAGGGAGAATTCAATTTGCCATTGGACAGCCTGCTGGCGTTCTAATAAGTAGCTTTTAAACCAGGTGACAGAAGGAGTGCTGAAGTTTAGGGTGATGAGAGTGTTAATAAGTTTGTTATGATTTACCATGTTGAAGGCTTTAGAGAGGTCCAGAAAAATGGCAGATAAGAATTTTCCATTATTTCTATAATGATTCACTGTCAGTGAAGGACATTAGGGCTGTTGTAGTACTATGATAAGGGCGAAAGCCATGTTGAGTGTTAGACTGCAGTTTGTGTGTGTGTGTGTGGGTAATACATTAATTGTGTGTGAACTACTCTTTCTAGGATTTTCAATAAGGGTGACAGAATGGCAATTGGATGATAATTGGTCAGCTTGGTGGAGTTAGCTCCTTTGTGTAAAGGTATGATATTTGAGATTTTCCAGATTTTAGGTACTAGGTTTTCTGTTATGGATCTGTCTATTAGTATAGTTACTGGATAAGCTATTGCTTCTGCTGCTATTTGCAAAAAGTCTGCAGGGAGTTTGTCTGCTGCAAGTGCGGTTGGTTTCAGCTTTTTAAGTAGTTTTTTTATGGTATTAACAGAGACTGAGTGTAATGTAAAGGAGATGGTGCCATTTTGTGATCTGGGTGGTTCATAGGTGGAGGAGGTATTCTGGGAATTAGAGAGGGCTAGGATAGTTATTGGCATATATGTTAGAAGACAGTCATTTGAACAGCCATTAGCACAAATATTTGGGTTGATATGCACTCCTAGTCCTGCAACACACTGATTTGTCTGTGGGCCAGCTCTGGTGCCAGGGGCATCACTCAGTTAGAAACTCAGAGTGTGAAAAAAAAAATCTCGGGATCCTTAGAGTTTATTTAAGGGTATGTTCTCACATAAAGTATTATGAAAATTTGAGTACAAATCATGCAGTTTAGTAACTTTTTGCATGCCACAAGATTCAATCAGGTCATCTACCTTGTTTACACTAATCTTTTTTTGTCATTTTAAGGAAATAGAAGTTTTTTAGATAGCAGACCTAAATGGGTCAGTTGTCTGGATAAATACATGTATTTTAACAGTACAGTGAATCCATATGCTCAGTCAGAACTATGGGGAAAAAACTACGGTGTATCCCATGCAGCACATTACACCACCACAGCCGTGATTGATTATCATCAGTTAATCTCCTCCTACAAGACTAGCATTATAAACTTTTATTAGGAAAAAAAACAAAGTTAAGTAAATGAAAAGAGATGGTAAAATAGGTCAAAAGTAACACATAAAACATGCATCTGTCATATAAATTCAGTTTTCATCAACTTACCATCCTTTGGAATAATAGCAACAAAAATGCTTTGAGTACTAAAAACTTGACTGTAGGAAAGCTATATAGGTTTTCTTACTGGTCTTATGGTGACATCACTCTGCTGTAGCAGTAATTAGCATGGGATGGCAGAGATTGAATGACTTTTACATTTACTATCTAATGCTTTGCTTTCAGACTTTCAGCCCTGAATTTCAGGGTAAGAGGTGTTCATGGCTGCAGTTTCTAATGGGTAATCTCTAGTATAATATCAACCATGCCTTTAAGTACATATACTATCTACCGTAGTCCTTCACTGACACAAAATACTACTAGAATAAATCTGGTGTTATATAGCCATTCAAGGTTATGCTCCTTTTATGCTGCTGTTTTCCTACTATAGTAATGCATCAGAGTATTACAGTTCCGCTCTGCCACCCCAGTAAAACAACTGCACCACTTGGTGCAGTCACATGATCTCATCTATGCCAGAATGAACATTTTACCTGTGTAAGTTACAGCCCAAGAGTCAGTGGGTAATATTACACAAAGTTTTCAACAAGTGGAAAAAAAATTGCATGCCAGATTGGAGAAGGCATGTGACATTGTCCACAAAGTAGTGTGTGACAACTCACAGATTAGTTAGAACAACCATCATGGCCTATTTTAAGGGAGACAAAGATTTTGTGCAGTTGTATCAGATGGTATCAAGTAGCAATATCTGAGTGCAAACATACTGATTTAGATGAGTGGTGTTAAAACAAAAAACAGTGCCACTCAAACTGCTCTGTGAGTGGGTATTGGTTCTAGGCCTTAAGGCATATCTAGCTATGTTTTATATAGTTTTTGGAAGAAGGTTGGTGATCACATTTTTCTAAGGATGTGTGATCTCAGAATTAGCAAGTATAGTTAGATGAGTGTAGGGATGAAGCCTCCATGTAAAAATAATAATAATAATAATAATACCCATTTGTTAACCAGGTAGGCCGTCTGCACACAGTCCCTTTTCATGTGTGACCTGGGAGCAAAATGTGGTTAAATAACTTAATCAAGATCACACAGAGGAAAGTGAGGGCTGAAGGAATCAACCCTGTATCCCATGAACTACAACTCACAACCTTAACCCACTGTGCCAACTGCTAGATAGTCTACAGGGGTTCCCACCTGCAAAAATACTTTCATTTTTAATGTATAATTGGTTGCAGTTTTCCAATTGCTGCCCTTTTGGATGTGACCTTATAAAAGATGGCCAGATTTTAGAACAAGACCCACATGCGTGCATGTTTGTATGGGGGGATTAACTATTATAAATCAATGTAGTGATTCTCGGTTGCTTCTATATGTTAGCAGTTTAATTTCTTTACATTAAGCCATAAGCCACAACTCTTACTCAGAAGTATAACCAAATAAAATTGGTAAGAACGGAAACATAAGTGGATTGTCAGGCCTTTCTTCCATAACACACATGCCTATGGACAGTTTGTAAGTCACCAGTCTACCTACATCCCTTCAGAATGTGAAGGGAAACCACAGCATCCGTAGAAAGCCCAACACTGGGAGGAAGTGCAGACTTCATACAGAAGTCATCCCAGCCAAGAAATGAACCAGAGAACCTCTTGCTGTTTGACAGCAATGCTTGCCATACAAATAATTTTTTCTCACTTGCTGATCATCCTCCATTTTGAAGTATGATCTAGTCTAATGCCTCCATTACATTTTCAAACAACTATACAGCAATAATCATTCATTTATTCGTTCATTAATTTATTTACATGTTAAACTTGGTAGTTTGATCCTCTTGAGCTATTTGCAGCCATGATACAGGCCACTAACACAAAAAAGCAAGTATTATACTATATCACAAAGCAGCACAATACTTCACACACAGCTATCATAACTGTACAGGCTATCTTTCTCCACATATTTGATAAAATTAATTACATTTTTCAAAAACAAATGCATCCATTATCAATAGATTACTCTACAGTGCTGATTTCCGTAAGAAAATTGCAAGTTGGAATAGATAGGGAACAAAGTCCATGGAACATAGTATTGGAATAGATAGGGAACAAAGTCCATGGAATATAGTATTGGAATAGATAGGGAACAAAGTCTATTGAACATAGTATCAAGAAAAATAATAATGGATGCATGTGATTCTAGGTTTAAGGAATAATTATTTATAAAGACAGTCTGTGCTTTAAAATACATGAGGGAACATAGAGATGGGTAACCAGAATAAATAAATATTAAATATGTGTTGTATGAAAGAGTGGCAATTAAGTTAGAAGTAATTTTAAAGATGAGTACATTTATTATGTTAAGGAGGCTCTCTAACATGATGGATAGAATAGAATTCCAGCTTTTGCGAGCAGAAGTAGAAAATGTTTTCCTCTAATTGTTAAGTTTATGCTTAGGGAAATGCTGTAAGTGGTGTGAACAGGAAATAGTATGAATATAAACTGTTAAATAGTGATCAGAGCCATAAAGATGAAAGATATGAGAATGCATACTCATTGTAGTCACCTAAATGCAGTGTTCCTTGCATGCTGCTTCAGAAAAAAATACTAAAACTTCTCAGTAGTTCCTAAACTAATACCTTCCATATGTACGCATACATACAAAGCTTAGCCTGTACACAACATATTTAAAGACAGGATGGCTGATTATCTGGAAATAGAATGTCTATGGTCATGGGGAACAGAAGCAGAACTGTAGACGTTATGCATATAGGGACAGCAGTTGGAAAAGTACATTTTCCTTACAAATGCAACATAATGTGAATATGGCATTGTGACTGTAAAACAGAGCCATTATGTAGGAGGGTCATCTTGTGTGTATGTGAAATGCCCCAGTTAGGTATAACTGGTGGTTAGAGTTACTCAGGCTTAAACCCTGTACCCTAGGTACAAGAAGCAAGAGCCTGAGTTCTCTACCTATACCACCACTTCTGGTTTGAGGGAGTTATGGCTCAACTATACAACTTTTAACAAACTAACTGGAATGTTTAGCTCATACTTTTGGTCTGCTCCTCTTAAAATTTGGATGGTGCAGTAATATTGTTGTTGCCTCACACCAAGAGGTTCTCTGGTTTGATTCTCAGCTGAAGTGCCTTCTGTGTGGAGTCTGCATGTCCTCTCTGGATTTGTGTATGTTTCCTCTGTCTCTGGGTGCTGTAGTTTCCTCCCACAATACAAAGACATATGTTTTAGAGTGCTTCACTCCCCAGGCCTCTGCTGAAAATTGGCTTTGTTCCAAGTCAGACTTTCCCAGTAAACAAATGTTAAATAGAAATAAAATAAAATTTATGGTTTTCTGGAAAATCGGTGAGGACTGTATTCACTAAATAATGATGGCCATTTAAGTTTCAGTCTTCTTATCTTTCAGGAAACACATGATAACACAACATTTCATTGTAGCAACTTTCTAAGATTATACAAGCAATGTTTAAAATGTGTCTGCAGTTTTGGTCCTTTGTCTCCCCTCCCAATAGATTTTGGCTTTTTCCTGATTTCTTGTGCTGCACAGTTCTTCAGGGAGAGAGAAGATTAGTGCTGCTTATGCAAAGTCTACTTACATTGTTAGTAACTCAACAGGTAGACTAGTATACTTGCTTTTGCTGCAGAAGGCTGTGGGTTCGACTCCCACAGTATGTAGATGGATTGCTGATACTGTACTGTGTTGTACTTTTAAAGTGGTTGGATCTTGCGGCCCTGAGAATGTCTTCCTTTGACAGAGATACCTAGTAACTATGAACCTGTTATCAGTTTGCCAGCCATTTCCTAGTGAAATATTACTAGCTTATCATTTTTAATGTAACATAGGCAATTTATTCTTCAAGGGCAACAGGCACTTTACTTATAGATGAAACAAAATATAAAGTTGTTTGCTAGCAGCAACCTCTTTGTTAGTTACAGATCTCTTTAATGTGGAATTATCTGACTTTTACTTCTGCAGAGATTGTGTATATTTACTGATACTGGTTGGTTGTAGACATTTGAGTAGACTTTTTATGATGGAAATGTTCTGAGGTGGACAGTTTTATCTTTATTGTTTCATGCATTTTGTTTCACTGCTTCCTGGAAAAATGTTCAAAACAATAAATTTAAAATGTACTCTAATAAGTGTGCTGTATTATACAAGGAATATAACTGAATACAGTTAGGAAGGTGTATCAAAGAACACATGTATGTTTTGTGTGGAAGGGGCCTATGATTTAAAAAACAGCACAAAGGTAATCTTTATCTGCCACTGGTCATTTTTTTTGGATGTGGGTTTCAATGCAGTTTCAATGAATGTGAGTTTCAATGGCAGAGATGTTTTTGAATGCTAAGTTTATTTTCATTGTGAGATGGTATTGCTTTTTCAGCAGATGTCTATTAGTGTCTGTGCTATAAAATGTAAAATAAAATCCAAATAATCATTGTAGAAGTAAAGCAGTAAGCACATTACAGTGTTTATGGTAAATGGGGTGAAATAGCCAAGTAATGGGACATTGGAATGGCTGCAGGGGGGAGTCTGGGCTGGGGCCATATTTTGGATGTCTGTTCTTCAGTTTGTGTTTGAAAGTTGGCATCCCACAATTCCATTAGAGTGGGTGGGGTTGCATAATTATGTACGCAAATTTTATGTTAATCAGCATATAGATTTGTACCTATTTTTCATGGGTATTTGTCCAGATTTTTGATGTTTCCAGGTTGAGAGGTATGCTTGCCATTGCATCACTATACTGCTCCCTTAATTAAATAAACTGCAGAAGTTTTCCTAGCTTGCACTGAAAATGTTATTTTATACAATTATTTGGGGAATGCGAGTTGAAGGGCTGGCAGTGCCTTTCTAGAACTTTGCATTCAGAATTCAACCACTTGTGTTTGCATTCAAACTGTATGAACTTTATGAACTAACTGGTTGCAATTAAAGTAACTCAGACTAAAAATTTAATTAACCTTTCTGCAAGACTCACCCATTCTATTCCTCAGCAGATTTTTAAATGGTCTCCATAACCAAAATGTTGTACAGGATTCCTAATAATTAAATTTTTTATCTAAGTACATTTCTCATAAAAATCATAATAATATTATTTTAAAGAAATACTTGTTTACAATACCTGACTAAATAAGCATCCATTTCTTACAGACTATGGTATTTCATGTCGTTAATAAGTGCTGAAGTGCAAATCAAATCACTCAACAAGACTGTCAGCATGTACAAAACCTTATAACAAAGTGTCAGGTACAACGTTTCCCTTACAGGAAGCACCTCGCCTGATCAGCAAACTTCAGTATTAAATTAAAAAAACGATCAAAGTTTATTAGGTAGATATTTATGTACCAGATGATGTAATGGTGGGAAATGGGCTGGATGGCAAATATCATTAAAGGAAGGAGAGTATGTTAGAAGTCAGAGATAGGCATTTATCACTACTTTGTGTAAGTTAAGTAATGACAAATAAATGAATGGAGAGGCAGAGACACATAAGTAAAAGCGGTATTCCAGATTTAATTCTAAGTGTCTTTGTTAGGCTGTAAACTAGAAAGTGCTGTCAGTGGAGAAGCTATTCTACTACTCTTCCAGCGCAGATGCTGAAACTGCAATGCCCTTTGGCCAAGTACTGCTTTAGGCATTTCCTAGTGGTTCAACCAGCAAGAGAAGACAGGAGTAAAATTAATTTTTTAACAGTAAAAATATTGTGAATATCAACCAGCTCATGTGTGACTGCTGCTAAAAATAATTAACCAAGCTAATTTTGTTCTTAAGTAATATTATTCCTCCTCTACAATAGTCTCTGTTTAGGAATCAAGCTACTGAAGTACTATTTAAAAAGAGAGATATGATTTAAGATTCATTGCAAATGTGCATAGACAAACCTCTTAAAATGGCATTTGTAATTATACAGGGTCAAGGTAACTCACTTCTCTTGTTGTGCAATATGGAGTCAGGTGATAAATGTGAACCACAGATGTCAGAAATTGTTCATACTCCTGTCTGTTGAGTCTGTTTAAACAAAAAGTCAGGTCTCTGGTTTTCAGTTTAGTCAAAATGAAAACATGACATACTTAAGTACAAGAAAAACTCTATTACAGTGTAAATAAATTTGGAGAGACACATGCCAGTTCCTGTTCCAGATGCATGACTTCCCAGAAAGCTGCACATTTTCTTGAACTTAATGAAGAAAACGCATTGTCCCCTTTGCATTACATTTGCCTGATGACTGGAGAAAATCAGACTAGCCAGACTGCCCTTTAAATGTATTAAAATTCTACATCCCCTCCACACCTACTGTCTCCCTCAGATTTTTTACAACTGTCCTATACCTTCTTGAATGCCACTGTGCATTCTCTTTTCACCATCTATTCATTTAGTTCATCCCATGAGTCTATAGCTATCACTGTGAAAAAAGATCTTTTGGAGATCCATGGAGTAGTTAGTTCCTATAATTGTCTGCCTGTGTGCTCTCTTTCCCTCTTCAAACCTTCCTGTTTAGGATGATCCTTTCTCATCTCCCTGATATAATCTTGTACACCAACATTATATCCCCACTGTCTCTTCTGGGCTCATGTGAGAAGAGCCCTAGCTCCTCTAACTGGAGTAATACACCTTCCACTCCATCCCATAGATTTTTCTAGTAACTTACCTCAGGATTCTTTCCAGCAGCTTGATGTCCATTAACTGGCACACTGTCCAGAACTGCATGCAGTATTCATGGTATGGTCTAAACATAGCCCTCCAGAGTGCAAGTATTACTTCTTTTCTTTAAGAATGTGTCCCTCCTGAGGAGACACCTTAGTATTTTGTTTGCTGCTTTCACTGTCCAGACACTCTACCTCTTAAGGTCCAGTTCAGGTGTCATCACACCTCTAGATGGTTTCCTGTTGTACTTCTCTAAGCTTACTGACTCTCTAGATTTATAAATGCTGTAGGTACAGGAGACTTGTGCAGCGATGATACTTTGGCCCTTTCTCTTTATGTGCAGGCCATAAAATTCTAAGTGGTATTTGAACTGAGCTGATACTGCACTTTCAGACATTTTTACTGTTGGAGGTAATAGTGAGATATGCATATAAGATATAGAAGATGCTGGAAGGAATATCTGAGGCAGGAGCAAGATGGTTTCAGATTTTCAGTGCATGGAAACTTTGTCTTGTTACATATGTAAGTGTAAGAGTGCAGCATGAGTCACATAGCATGATGAACTTTAGATAATGTCCATGCACCCAGTGATTTATCATGCTGGTAGTTACATAAGAACATGATGCACTTCTTTTAGTATATATATATATATATATATATATATATATATATATATATGTATATGTATATAGATAGATATATAGAGAGATAAATATATAGAGTATAGGGGATCAAAATCAAAGAGATGCTTTGCAAGGTTTATAGAGAATCTCACATGACTTTGCTCGCTGATGCAGGTGATGAAAACCACAGCTGCATTGTCAATGAAAGAAAACTACATGACTTTTAATTTAAAGAAGATTTCAACTGAAGATCTGCTGCTGCCTTCCAAAAACTATATTTCTTTTCAGAAATATTCATGGGTTCATCCAGAGTAAATTGTTTTGTTTAAGGTGAAAAGGGCTTGACTTTGTTAGTCAGTGTTTTATGTCAATTCATGAAGATATCATTTATTCAGCTGAAATTAGAATTGATGTTCTTGTGGGCAGTCCATGCCCTGTCTCTTAGCTTGTAAGAAGTTTTAAAGTTAACTAAGGTTTGAGCACAACAATTTGTAAACTGCAGTTCAAGCAGATGTTAAGATCTGTGAGTCAATCAGTCAATGTCCTGGATTATTAATGCTAGATGGAACTAAAATAAGAATGCAATGGGAATAAAAGGGAGCAGTACATTAATATAATATTAGGTACTTGTTGGAACGTTGCATTGTAGCAGGACTGTAAGAAAGTGGCTATGAAGAAGTGAGGTGGCAGGGGTATGCAGAATGTGGCTGTTTTGGTAGGTAGTGAAACCACTGATGTAGTGAGGTTGAATGGAAATAAAAAGAGATAAGGACTGTATCTGTGTTATTAGGGAAAAAGTCCCAAATCAACTAGAAATGGTAGGTAGTAAAAAAAGCAGTTAGCTCTAACTGATCAGGGGAGGGTGGGAAGGAATGGGAAGCGTTGCAGGCAGAACAAGTGAGAGGGTAAAGGGCACAAGAAGGTAAAAGGTGAGGGAGGAGGAGCTGGATGAGGCAGAGCAAAGATGGAATCTACGTGACCCTGAAGCTGCTAATGTCATTGGATATGTATCTCCTTTATGTAATTCTAAGAAGTTAGAAATAGGAAAGTGTCGGAGCTTGTGAAGGAAGGCGTTCCCCCTCCTAGGTGAGTGGATGCTAAAGGTTCTGTCTTGTGATTACTTGAAGGTGCTTGGAATTAAGGGATCATCCAATGGCCTAAGGTCTCTAGGTGGCATAGAGTGGTCTAGAGGGTTTGAAAAATATCCCATAGTGAGAGCTGAAATCTCTGAAACAATTGTGGCCTCTGCAACACCAAAAGAAAGATCCAGTGGAGTGAAGTCCTTCACACATGCTGTGAGCTGCCTGTGATAAATCAGTGCAAATTTCTCTGATTTCTAATAAGTAGGGTTACAATAATGCTCCTCTGGAACAGTACAGGAAGTAACTTTTTCTCTTGTACAGAGCATAACTCACCACATTTTCTAGTGGTCTTGAGATCACATGGTTGACCTAATTAGAGGAAGTAAGGCATTGGTGAAGCATTTTCTTCAAGTGTTAGAAATAATTTGGTAAGCAAATAAGGTATTTACCTTTATTAAGAACAGTGGTAGATTATAACGGGGGTATGGGTGGGTCTATGGCTAGTGCAGTGGGATGTCACATCTGTAACAGCTGTAGCTGCTTCAAGCAGGAGTGCCATGAACCATTTTTCTATGTGTTTTTTTATTTTTTGAGTAATAAACATTATGTTTTTTAGCAAATAAAAAGTGAGTAGGTAAATAAATAAAATGCATAAATGGCGCGGGGAGTGCCCATTGAAAGCAGCTGCAGCTGTGGCACTGTACAGTGGAGGTTGGTGCATGTACTTAACTAATCAATTTGAGGATTTTTTGTTCTTTGCTGGAATCAAAAGCCTACAAATATTAAACAGAGAAAGGATGGTCACAGCAGTAAATAGTGCAATAGCTGCAGAAGAGTAGAGTAAATTTTTTTTTTAATCTTGGCAGACAACCAGATATCAGCAGTAGACAGTTTTGCATTGTTACGAGATACACACTACCTTCCATGATCACCTGCTTTTCCAAAAGTAATAGATGTAGGAGACTGGAAGATGACTGAAACAAGATTAAGGTAGACATGGCCTATGTTGAAAGCCTCCATGAAGGTGGGTGTATGGTTTATGTTTCTGTGTGTGGGTTGTGATGGTTGGTGTTTTGGAGGGCTGTGTGTTCCATGTGAGGTAGATTAAGCCTTCTACAGCTATATCAGGAACCTCCAAAGCAATAGCCAGATCTGCTCTGAGTTATTGCACAATGGTATCTCTTATACTGAGCCAACAGATATAGCCAACATACTGGCTGACAGATTCAGTGCCAACTTTACCCTCCCCAAAGGCCCTATCACAATACCAGAAGAAAGCCTGGTACCCACCATTTCTGCAGCACAGGTAAAAGCTGCATTGTCCAAAACCACGAATACAGCATCCATGGGACCTGATAATATCCCTGGCTGTGTCCTTCATGAGCTACAAATGAACTGGCACAACACCTGTGTGCTCTGTTCAAGTCACAGCCTTACCTCAGGCTTTGTCCCTAATGAATGGCGCACTGCTACAGTCATCCCTCTCCATAAAGTGGAAGCAACTACAGACCCTGGGAACTTTCACCCCATTAGCCTGGCCAATATGGTATGCAAAGCTATGGAGCACATCATCTTGGACTTGCTTAACAAAGATATAGGCAATCTCCAAACTCTTGTCCCCACTCAGTTTGGCTTCATCAAATGGAGATCCTGCCTACTGAACCTAGTTGACTTTTTTGAGGCAGTCACCAAGGCTGTGGATGAGGGTAAGGCAGTGCATACAACCTACCTCAACCTAGCCAAGGCATTTGATACCATTCCCTACTCGGGTATCATTGATAAACTCTCCAAACTAGGAATCAATCCTTATATCACTAGATGGGTTGCAAATTGGCTCACAGACAGGACCCACAGAGTAAAAGTTGCGGATTCCAAGTCAGATTGTTGATCACTCATGAGTGGAGTCCCACAGAGCTCAGTCCTGGGCCCTCTCCTGTTTGGCATCTACTTCTCAGAAGTCCAGGCCAACACAGAGGGACTCTGGCTGACCAAGTTTGCCGATGACTGCAAGCTAGGAGCCATTATCAACTCCCCAACTGATACAGACATCCTACAAAAGGGCCTCTCTGAGACCAATGACTGGTGTCAGTACCATGGTCTTAAGCTTAACGCCAAAAATACTTTATCATTCCCTTTGGAAAAAACTCGGTTCCCACAAATTACCACATTGATGGGAGTCCACTGAACACTGAAGGGGCAATAAGAGATCTGGGCACCCAATCGACAGCCACCTCATCTTCGACCACCACATTGCCACTGTGGTCAGAACGTTCTTCTATGTGGCGCATTTTATAACCAAAGGTTTCACATCCAGGAAGAAAGAGGTCATCATCCCTCTCTACTCATCCCTCATTACACCAGTCATTGAATACAACAGCCCATTTAACATGTACCTGACCAGACACTTACAGCAGCTGGAGAGGCTACAAAAGTACCTCACAAAAAGGATCCTAGGCCTTAAACACATGTTCAACATGGACAGACTCAAGAAACTTCAGCTTCTCAGTCTCTTATCGTCTACTTAGAAGTGATCTCTGATTGACTTACAAAGCCATGTATGACCCAGCCCTACTTGAAATGCTACAGCTAAAGAAATCCCAATCCCTCCGCACCACATGCTCCAGAGATCACAACCTCATTATCACAATCAACAGAACATGCTGAATGGACAGGTTAATTTCCAAATGACTGCCCAGACTCTGGAATAAGCTTCCCATTCATGTCAAGCAGAGCACTTCACTGGCCCTCTTCAAGAGAAATCTCGACCAGTGGATGGGTAACAGAAAGTTCGCCTCAAGGATCACTCCAGTTACCCTACTGGATAGAGGCGCTGTGAACTAACATTGGGTGGCACAGTGCCAGGGCAAATTTTTTTTTGGGCTAGGCTTGTAAAGCTCCAGGGCCATTAGCCTAGTACACACCTATGAACCTATGTTTAACATAGAGCTCTTTCATATGTACAGAATTGCTTTCAGAGGCATGAGCTTTCTTCTGACATTAATGAATGAAGTTTGATCATTGCTATAGGTGAATAATGTAGCATTCAGTAGGAAAATAAAATTTTACCACATACTAACAGTATGCATTCTCTCGGTTCCAGATGACATCCTACTAGCATTAAGTTAACAGGATTAGGAAGTGGCATAAGATGGGTACAGTCTGGAAAACACCTGCTCATGTTAAGGGTATAATTTAATTTCACTGGCACAAATACACATACACACACACACACACACACACACACACACACACACACACACACACACACACACACACACACACACACACTATACCATTTAATGAATGAATTAATTAACTTATTCATTCATTCATTCATTCATTCATTCATTCACTGATTTGTTAAGTGGGTAGGTGGGTCAGTCCAAGGACACTTTTTAGTCACTGCCTATGATACAAGGCAGTATATAACTAGCAATACATGCTTGAAATTGCACATTTTAGATATGGGGAACTGTTCTTAAGGGAGCTGTTAAAATCTGGGGCAGAGTCAGTTGATATACTGGATTAGCACAGCTAGTAGCAGCCAGAATAACAATGGTTAGTGTTGTTGCCTCACAGCAAGAGGTTCTCCGGTTTGATCCTCGGCTGGGGTGCCTTCTGTGCGGAGTCTGCATGTCCTCCCTGTGGTTGCATGGGTTTCCTCCAGGTGCTCCGGTTTCCTCCCACATCCCAAAAGACAAGCTGTAGGTGGATTGGACACTCTAAATTGGACCTGTGTGTGAGTGTGTACATGTGTGTGCCTTTTGTGGAAGTTTGGGCGCTGGGCTGGCATCTCATCACTGTAAAACAGGTGATCCGCTGTGGCGATCCCTAACCGTGAAAAAGCTGAAAGAAGAAGAAGAAGAGTAGCAGCCAGAATAAAAACACAATAAGACTTTGGAGGTAAACTTAAGCAACAAAAGAGTGTCTTTGACAGATGACTACAGTCTTGTACATGATGGAAATTTATTCCCAGATCTTGGCAGAGAAGGTCCTCACACCAGCCTACCTTCCTGATTAACAAACAACAAATAAATAAATAAAGAAAAAAAGTACAGAGATTAGGCCACAGTTATATTACTATACATAATACAAGTTAAACTGAACATCAATCTACAATGACATTAAAAGGTGGCCCCATTAGTGTAAATGTTTTAGCTTAAAATGCTTTTGAGGAGACTTTGAAAGAAGCAGCATTTGCAAACTTGAGCAAAGGGAATGTAAGATGTAATTTGTCCAAAAGTGTATCTGCAGTTATATAAATGAATAAATTACATTTTACAGAATAGCTGGTTTGTTTGCACATCTCTCATGCCTACTATGTTTTGACTAACAATGTGAAGTGTAATTTAATTTGTGATCCAAGCTTTTGCAAGACAATGTGTCCTTGAGGTGAGTTATCAATTTAACCTGTGATGTGGGTAATGGGTTTTGTTTGGGATTTCCAAAAGTAAATAGGTGAAGTTTTCTGGAGCTATTTTATTAAAGTTTTTTTTTTCTAACAACAGGGCTAAATTGTAATGTGTGTTAGGGAGACATCTGAGTTTGATTGTATATTGTATGTAGTGGGTTTAATTGAAAGTTTACAAACACTTATGGGGCAATAGCATTTCATAGTGGAACAGTGAGTAGCCTTGTAGTCTCACAACAACAGGCTCTCGGGCCCGGTTCTAGGCTGAGGTGCCTTCTGATCAAGTCTTCAT
This sequence comes from Protopterus annectens, assembly GCF_019279795.1. Lineage (NCBI taxonomy): Eukaryota > Metazoa > Chordata > Ceratodontiformes > Protopteridae > Protopterus > Protopterus annectens. Next base: position 1,279,349,398 of record NC_056728.1, read on the forward strand.
GTCATAGGTTTCCTCCCATATCCCAAATACATGCAGCAAGTGGATTGCTGACTCTAAATTGTCAGTTAGCATGTGTGTGTGTGTGTGTGTGTGTGTGTGTGTGTGTGTGTGTGTGTGTGTGTGTGTGTGTGTGTGTGTGTGTGTGTTTTATACAAAAGAAAGGTCTAATTACCTAGGCATTTGTTGTTTACTGGGGTTGCTATAGCAGTCAGATGCGCCTCAACTTAGGATAGATGGATGAATGGTGGTCACAGTGGTTGGTTAGCCACTTAAAATTAGAGAGAAAAGGAAAATGGGGCTTGGTTAGGACCGACATCCAATTAAGTCTATTTAGAGTGCTGCAGTGGTGTTTAAACTTAGGAAGCAATATGATGAATCTATAAATGTTGTTGATTGTTGTTTGTATAAGTTTTGCATAAGCCCAGTACCGAAATAATTAAGTGCTATGATTGGCTGCACATAGTAAATTCTAGATACAAGAAAAAAAACATTAATAGCAATACCATCTTCTGGACTCTGGAGTAATGTGGTTTGAAAATGAATAGCAAGCTTTGAGATGTGTGGTTATTTTTTTTTCTGTTATCCATTATGTGTGGAAATTTGAATGTTAGTTATAGTTCCATCAAGACTCCTAAGTATTTATGTTTTGTAGCTGTCAGATATGGTGCAGTTTATGTTTCTGGTGAGCTTTTGCTTGGTACTGAACTTTTTTTGTAATGACAAATTTGAGTCTGTTGGATTTAGCCTAGTGGCAAAGTTTGTTAAAGCCTGATTCTAGGTAATATTTTTGCTCTGCAACTAATGTGCCTAATCTTAGCAGTAGTATGTCATCAGTGTGTATATTTATTTCAGAGGGATGGATATAGGAAATATCATTAATGAATAAGGGGAATGGTACTGGGACTCCCTAATGTTTGGACTTCAAATGCTGAGAACTGAAATGCTGAAAAAAGACCAAAAGTGTAAAAGAACAGATTTTGAACATTGCTATTTTTCTTTAAACTTATTATTTATTTATTTATTTACTTACTTACTTATTTTTTGCAGGGGAAAGCAGCCCTGTGCCACCTAATGTGGAGTCAATCCCCCAAATGCATGCATACCAACTCCAAGATTGCCATACCTTAGAAAGAAGAGATCATTCTGAGAAATGGCAATTGAGGACTTAATATATGTAAGTACAGATTTTCAGTCATTCAGTCTCTATATTCTGGGCTTAGCATTTTGAGTCCTGACATTTCAAATGGTGACCCAGTACTGGGCCTAAAACTGTCTCCTGTGGTATCCCATCCTCTGCCCCAACTGGTACAGCTACCAAGGTATGAATGGTGGTATACCTCTTAATTGTCCCTGATTTTGCAGAATGTCTCTGATTTTGCCTCATATTTTTGCCACTCTCCTCATAAAATGTTTGATTTTCTGGTAAGTCACTGATGATTAAAGTCAGTAATGCCAGTCATACTACTTATAGTTCAGAAAATGAATATTGTTGGAAAAAACTGTTCTTTTACCATTATAAATGTAAGAATTATTCTTGATTGTGGGCCTTTGTTCCTGCCATTATGTATGCCCCTTACTTATAATTTCCTCTAGCTACTGTTGTGAGAAATAAAGTTGAAATATCTTTGTTTTTGTCATTACTTTTTATCACAATCAGATTCCTGAGGTTTACACTGTCAGAAAAGTATCAATAACTTCTACATGGGGATGGGCATGACTGTAGACATTACCTTAACTTTTTGTCATCTGCTTATTTTAAACCATGGTTAATCTGCATTTGGGATTTAAGTTGTGGCTACATTAGCTTCTCTGTGCTTGTGTGAAAATAAAAACATGATATATTTTACTATGATCATTATTTTTATCACAGTGAGATGTCTGAGGTGTACTCCATTAGTAAAGTGGTTATAACTGCTGGTTGATGTGGTTGGCTGTCTGTGGATGAAGGCAACTTGATGTCTTTTCTTCTGGTCATTTTAAACAGTGTTTATTCTGGCTTTACATGACTAGTGTGCATTTTGGTACTATTAAGTTGGAATACTTTGCTATGGCTATTGTGTGTTTGTATGAAAGAAACTTGAAATAAATTATTGTGAACATTATTTTTACCATAGTCAGATGCCTGAGTGAGGTCTACTTAGTTAAAAAGTAGTTATAACTGCTGGGTGGGGCCTGTCTTTGGATGAAAGTATGTTTTTCTGGTGTTATCTGTTCTTTTTAAGTAATCATTAACCTGGATTTGCAGGACTACTCTGGTTAGTCTGTCTTTGTGTGAAACAGACTTGAAACATGTTACTGTGGCCATTATTATTTTTTTTTCTATGATCAGACATCTGTGGTGCACACAGTTAAGAATGCAGTTATAAATGATGGTTATGAGGGCTGTCTGTGGATGAAAATGACTAACCCTGCTGTCATGATGAAGTTAAACAGTTGTTAGAGCACCATCCTTTTATAAAAATGTACCAGCTACAGCATTTTGCAATATTCTTCTCCCATGTAAAATATTTAAATCCTCTTAGTTTTTGGAAATGTGGCACCACTTGTCTCTGGATTTCCATCCGACCATAATTCTTAGGTATACAGACCAGACCTAATAGAAAGCACTCTCAGCCTGCAGGTTATATCAGAATCAAAGTCACTAGTAACTCATAGAAAAAAAAAACATATAAAAAAATCACAATTAGCAATTGTGGCACTTTCACCTATTGCATCATGACCCTGAGCTAAGCTTATACTCAAACTCAAGTAAAGCTGGAGCTGGCTCTGGCTTGCCTACCTTTAATGTTTTTAAGAAACTGCAAGAAAGATCTATCCAGGCTAAAGTCGTCACTGTGTAATACATTAAACCTCTTATAGTAGACATCCACAAGATGTATAACAACATTTCAGATATATGGCTTCTGAATGACCATGACCTTTTACTGTTTACTTTTTACTTTTTAAGCTTTTACTGGTGTATTCAGGTAAATAAGGCCAAACCCCACTAGCAGTGCCACATGCCATGTTTCACCCTTTTTCAGCGCTTGTCAGTACACTGTAAATATTCCACATAATATCCAATGTTAATGGGTGTTATTTGGAATATTTTGCAGGCACCTTAATGTTTATGGACACCAGGATAGTATTTACACTCTGGATTTCCAAAATACAGCCAGAGAATACACTTAAGCTAATAATAAAGGATGCAGTACTGAATTCTTCAGTTTGAGCAAAAATTATGTATATCACCATGGGAAACAAGTACCATGCAAAATATCAGACAGTAACAGTGAAGGTCTATTATCCTCTCCATATATGGTACCTATGTATGAAAAGCTGTAGGTTAGTCTTCTTTCAATATTTCATTACAAAACATCCAGAACATAACAGCAGGATATTCAGCTACAAAATACGTGCAAGATTTTTATTCTACCATTAGGGATATTAGTTCACCTCAACTCTGAATTTGATCCATCCACATTTAGTTGTTTCAAAAAATGGCATTTGAGCCACAACATGTTGCATATGAAAAAAAATCCGGTGAAATCATTAAGATTGATAATTATGATATAATGACATCTTACTAAATAGAAATTCAGAAGAGTGCTATATTCTGCACTTTGACTAAAAGGTGAACAAACAGAACACTCCCAGTGGAAATCAAGTACAGTACAAAATGTCAAACTATGGTGGTGAAGACTTATGAACCCTTGCATTTAGTACCCCTGTACGAGTCCATATGTCATGCCCTCCAAAATATCATTACAAAACATTTTGGACAGTAACAGTAAGATATTCAACTGCAAAATGCACATAAGTTCCTATTATTGTCTTAGGGGTTACTGAATCTGACACCACCACTTTAGCTGCTTCAAACCATGGCATTTCAGCCACAGTATGTAACAAATGAAAAGAATTACCTTTTTGTCTGGAGAGAAATATATACTTTTTAGTAAATATGTGATCTAAACCAGCACTGCGTTTTCACCTCGAGCATAAGCTATATACAACAAAATAATGAAAAATGAATAAAATGCAAACTACCAGACTCTGACACTAAATGCTCATGGACATATTCATTTTGTAGTTACATCTTAAAGGCCATAAGTCAGTCCGCCTTACAGATTTCAATATGACCTTTCCAATAGTAACAACAAGGTGCTCAGGTATAAAATACATTTAAGGCTGCTATTCCACCCTTAGGAATTCTAACAGTCCTTAAAGATCAAGTGCAGAGGTATTTTTCCTTACAATTTCTTTTTGCAGTAACTATGCTTTTCTTAAGTAAGATGGCCTCTCTGATTCTAATATATGTATTTTTAATTTAGTTTCCTAACTTTATTAAGTTTAATAAATGTGTGTTTATATTCCCTATATACTGATCAGATGCCAGGTACTTTCTGGTTCTGAGTTACGTGTCCTACATTTTGAAGTTGCAATGGGGAGGAAATGCTTGTAAATGATAGGCTTGTTTTATGTAATATGCAGCAGATTTCAACAAATAAACTAACACAAACTGCATTACAGTCAATCAGGCACTCAGTCAGGCAATGAGACAATTAATCAATAATTAATTAAATGCATTTATCGTCAAATAAAAGGTAACAAATGAAAAATGGAACAGAATCAGATTCATAAAAAACTTATATAATGCTGTTATATGGTGCTGTCTACAATGGGATGATCACTCTAAGGAGTATATAAATCACTGCAATGATGGCCTTCAGTGAAGTGTGTGTGTGTGTGTGTGTGTGTGTGTGTGTGTGTGTGTGTGTGTGTGTGTGTGTGTGTGTGTGTGTGTGTCATACACTGAGTTTATTAGTGTTGGATCACCATTACTTTACCTACTTCAAACCATTGCACTTTACATATATATATATATATATATATATATATATATATATATATATATATATAGAGCTATAGATATATAGATATATAAAGACACACACACACACACACACACACACACACACACACACACACACACACACACATATAAACACACACACACACACACACACACACACACACACACACACACACACACACACACACACACACAAGTTTTAATTTTGATGCAATGGTACAATGGTAACTTAGTGTACATCAGAATCCCCTTACCTCTTGATCACGAGTCATACAACCTTATGGAAACTGGGCATAATTCTAGACTATGTCACCATAAGTCCACTGAAACACTGCTTTTGAAATCTGTGTATGAAGCTATATGCAAATTATGTTACAATGGCTGTTTTTTTCTTGGTGCTTTTTGCCCCCATGATTGTTGAATTTCCAGTCAAACTCAGACTGGCCACCTCCCATATGAGGGATATGCCCAGTACAGTATGGGGAGGGCTGTGCACAGAAGCCATGGTTGTTTGTCCCCCTGCCTAAAACTGTGCCTTTGGCTTACTGTGCCTTACCCACCTGGGGGGTATGCACCTTACCTCATTACTGAGGTAAATCTGGCTTTTCCTCATACCTGGGCTTATTGTTATTCGTTCTGGTTTGTCTGCAGGCTGAGGGCTCCCTTGCCCATGCTCATCATCAGCTTAAGTGCATCTAGGATGCAAACCCAGGGGTTTGCTTTTCTAGTAAGATCTTAATCACACCCCCTGTTAGTGATATGTATAATCATACCCCCTGCTGGTGATGTGACCCGGACTACCACCACCCCTCTGCCCTGCACAGGTACTCTGCTTCACATTTACAAACAAGAGATACCTTCTCCACCTTGGTTAAACATAACCCACACACTTCCACATGCTTTCTGTGCTTTTTTGCATCAGCTTAGCAGTAAAGTGCCAAATTTGCTTTCTGGGAACTGCCTCACGCCTCCAGAAGGGACAAGCCATAGCCATTCATTTCCAATCCTCTCATGCCCAGCTCTTCTGGTGGGGTCTATATCACAAAATCAAATGTTGTGAATGCTGAATACCAGAAGGCCAAACCTGGTAAGTCGAAAGCTGAGAACGTCGAAGCCACGGAAACCTGAATTCTTTCCCAGGGAAAGAATTCAGTTGGCCGTTTCTGCGGCTTCGGCATTTTCAGACCAGGTCAAGGTAAGTGTACGAATGGGTAGTGACGGACTTTAGGGTTAGGGCGCGGGTCAGGTAAGTGTGCAGTAGTGATGGACTTTAGGGTTACGGCGCGGGTCAGGTAAGTGTGCGGTAGTGACGGACTTTAGGGTTAGGGTGCGGGTCAGGTAAGTGTGTGGTAGTGACGGACTTTAGGGTTAGGGCTGGGTTAAGGTTAGTGCATAGATAGTGGTGTATGTTAGGTTTAATGTAGGTTTTGAAGGTGTTTGGTGTGATTGTGTTATGTGTGTGTTTTTCGGAACAGCAAATTTTTCCCTGGGAAAAAATTTGCTGTTTTGAAGTGTCGATGTTATCCAAATTTGATTTTCCAAATTCAAACTTATGGTGTTCGACATTTTGGAAGTTTGATTTCATGATATAGAACTTTCTGGTGCCACAGGTACCTTCCACCAGTGACATCACTTCAGTGATATGACACAAGGACACAAACTTGTGTAAAGGTCTGAGAGGGTAAGAGAAGGAGATTACTGCTTTCTCTGACTCATGAAACAAGGAAGATGTCTTATATGATGAAGATTCATCTTACTACATTTTGGATTCAGATGACAGATATCAAAGTGAGCATATCAATCACGATATTATTTATTTTTTTTTAAGATATTCTAAAAGCAAATTTTAAGTGTCCAGTTGTACAGACTCCTACTCTTAAAAACAACTTAAGAGTAGATAGAACTCACCTAGTCAAAATAGGGGAAGCCACCTCAAGCATTAGACCTATAATGAGTGGTGTACCCCAGGGATCGGTCTTGGCGCCTCTGTTGTTTGGGATATACTTTCTGAGGTGCAGGCCAAAACCAGTGGGTTATGGCTGACCAAGTTTGCAAATGACTGCAAGCTGGGCACTATCATCAATTCCCTGAGTGATGTGGGACATCCTCCAAGAGGGTCTCACCCAAAGAAATGACTGGTGCCAGAAACATGGCCTCAAACTGAATTCCAAAAATACATCATCATCCTCTTTGAGGAGAGTGATGTATCCACAAATCATCATATTAATAACAAGGTCCTAAACATGCAATCATTTCTGAGGGACTTGGGCACTCAGGTTACTAGCAAACTGACATGTGACCACCATATTGCCTCCACTGTATGGAAAGCTTTCCACATGGCCCACCTCATTAGGAAGGGTATCTCATCCAGGGACAAGGAGGTCATAACATCCCTGTATTTTTTCCTTATAAGGCCCATTATTGAGTACAACTCCCCGTTTGGCATGTACCTCGCAAAGCATTTGCAGCAGCTGGGGAGACCACAGAGGTTTCTCACCAGGAGAATCCATAGCCTCAAAAATCTACCATACATAGATAGACTAAAAGCTCTATCCTTCTACTCAGTTTCATACAGACTACTCAGAGGTGACTTCTGTCTGGCATACAAGGCAATCTCGGACCCCGCCTTGATGGGACTGCTGCATATCCGCAAGTCAAGCTCCGCTTGAGTAACCCGCATGTGCGGCCTCAACCTGGTCTGTGATATCAATAGGACTTGTTGGTGGGACAGATTTGTGCCCCAGAGACTCCCCATCTGTGGAATAAACTCCTCTCAATATCAAGCAGAGTACCTCTTTACCTCTTTTTAATCTGGATAACTGGATGGGAAATAGAAAATACATCCCTGGGATTCCACCCATGTCCCTGTTGGACAGAGGCATTGGGTGCTGATTTGTCTAAACATGAGCTAAACTACTGGCTAGGCTTATAAGGGCCTCAGGGCAAATAGCCTTGTAACTTCCTATGATCCTATGAATATGCATAGATTTATTACAGTGTACAAGATATTCATGGATTAGCAAATGATTAATTGCATACTCATTTAAGAAATCCATATTCAGCTTCAAACAAATAAGAATAATCAAAATCAGTAACCAAAGAATTCAAAGAGAACTTAAATCAACTTTTATGGCAAAAAAAAAAATCTCACAGCAATATACAACTAAATACTAAAGTAAGTACAGTAAAGTTGTTTTGACCGTACAAATTCTGCAAGACAAAAGCTCCCAGTCACACTTCTTTTTAACTGTAAAGATCAATAAATGACAAACCAAGGTAAGATTGTTTAGATATGCTCATGATTTTCCTCTCTGCAGTCTGTGTGAATTTATAGCTGTCTAGGCCCCCTTGGGGGTGGCTACAGCTTGCCTGTCTAAAAGCTATCACTTTCTAACAACCAACAGTGAGATTAAAGGTAAAACAACAAAATACGAGTCAAAGTAAATCTTATTAACAAGCTATCCCTTCCTACCTACAAACAGTGAAAAACAGTGAGAACAAATAAAATATAAATTCAAATAAAACTTCTCTTACCAGTCAACTCCATAGTAAATCACAAACCAAGGTAGGATTGTTTAGATATGCTCAGGACTATGTGAGTTATTTGTTTGATCCAGACAGCTTATTCATTTGTAGGAGTTCAAACCTCAGCAATATCTGTTTGTCTACCAACATTTCCACATATTAAACACAACCAACTATTCAGACCTTCCTAAAAGAAGTTGGAGTGTTGTTTTATATCAGCATAAAATTTGTTGACTTCCAGTTTGGCACATGCATGTTCGTTTCTAATTTGTTGAACTTAGTAAAATGTAAAATGTGATATTGCTAAAGTATGGGGATAAGGATGCTTTCCCCTTTGACCCAAAGTCCAGCAACCTCAGAATTAATACATATAAATAAGTAAAGTGATAGGTACTTGGGGGGCATGTTGGGGAGCATTTAGCCCTTTTTTTCTTGGTTTTCATTTACACTTTAGTTTGATGTTGTTTCATCAAGTCAAGAGTTGGCAAGCTTTCCATCAGATTAAGTTTCCCAGCTTGAGACACATGCTACCTGTATCCTTCCTGCAATTAGCTGTTATTGTAACTATTTACACATACTGGAGCTGATAAAACAAACTGCTTTGAACTATACAGCTGTCCACTGAGAACAGTCCAAATGCGTTTATACAGCTGTCCACTGAGGACAGTCCAAATGCATTTTTGACAGCTTTTTTGTTACTACCTGCTCAAGTCTTACTACTTAGTCTAAATGTCTTATTTTGTTGATTTCTCTTAAGTAAACTACAATAAACATTTGCTTAATTATTTTATTATATGTATTTTGGCTGGCGCGAGCTATGTGTCGTCCGGGCCGGTTTCGAGGATTGGAGCCGAGTACACAAAGGTCAAAGGATAAATCAAGATCAACAACACAGATGGAAAGCTATGGTAAGTACATAGCTTCTTATTAAAGCCCATGTCACCATTTTGCTATAAGCGGAGAAAGACTGTGGTTAGTATAGCAACGTTTTCCTCTATGAGTTTGCAGTCCTGGACCAGATTGGGAGTGGTTATTGAGGTTTAAGGGGGAAGTAGATATACTCTTTAGATAGCCTTTAGATATGCTCATGATTTTTTAGGCAATGCTCAAAAGACAAACCCACCTCCATAGGTATCACAAGGGATAAGAAACTAAGAGTAATGCTACTCAATGCCAGAAGTCTAAACCTCAAGATGCACGCACTCGAAACTCTCCTTAGTATGGAGAACATCGATATCTGTGCAGTAACAGAAACCTGGTTCAAGGCTCCCGAGAGCACCCCAGCACTACCAGGTTATACCTCATACCATGCTTTTCGGACCCAAAACTTGGACCGAACCACAAAAGGAGGGGGAGTATCAATATTTGTCAAAGATACCCACACCTCCAGGTTGGTGGCACAGCACAAAGCATCAGAGACTATCCATGTGCAACTAACAGTGGGTAAAACTGCCTTCCAGTTTATAGCCTGCTACAAACCACCCTCCCAAACCCAGGAACCCCACTTGGCCTTCCTAAGAACACTGGAAAATATGAAGGTCTCTCCAAGCACCATTATATTGGGCGACATCAACTACACAAACATAGACTGGAAGCATTGCTCTAGCTCCAACACCCTAACCCAAAGGTTCCTAGAATTTATAAACTCAAATGCTATGGAACAACTTGTTACCACTCCCACAAGAGGGGAAAACATACTGGACCTGATCATCACCAACATGGGGACTCTATGCTCCAGACCAGAAGTGTATCCCTCACTGGTAAGATCAGACCATAAACTAATCTCACTGGATATTCACATCCCGACCCCACCCCCTGCCCAGAAAACCACAGTGAAAAACTTCTCTAAAGCAAATTTCACACTCCTCAAAACTGAGGTGGAATCCTTCAAATCCCCCGGGCCTGTGGAAAATACGGCTCAGACTGCAGAATCCGTTATAAACGCATTCTATGAACACCTTCAGGAATGCATGGATCATGCAATCCCAAATAAAACCAAGACCCAGTCCTCCAAAGGCAGAAGTCTTGTCTGGTGGACCCCAGCCATAAACAAACTATACAATAGAAGGAGGAAGCTACTACATGATAGAGCAAAATCCCAAAAAGGGAAGGCATCTCTGATCAGTATTAGCAAAAAACTATGGGCACTCATAAAATCGTCTAAGGCCAGCTTCGAGAGAAAAATTGCACAGGACACTAAGGATAATCACAAGGCTTTCTTTAGTTATGTTAGGAACCTGGGTGAGAATTCCAAGATATGCTCAGAATTAGTCCAAAGTGACAAAAAATACACCGAACCCACAGACATTGCCAACATCCTAGCTGACAGGTTCAGTGCAAACATCCCCCCCCCCACCAAAAGGGCAAATATCTATCCCAGCAGAGTGCTGCCCCCCTGACATCTCAGATGCTCAGGTAAGAGCCGCCCTCTCCAAAGCAAAAAACACAGCATCAGTGGGACCAGATGGTGTCCCGGGCTGCATCCTACATGAACTCCAAGAAGAGCTAAACCCAAACCTAAAACTACTGTTCAATCTCAGCCTTACTACAGGATATGTACCCAAAGAGTGGCGTACAGCAACAGTGGTCCCTCTCCACAAAGGTGGTGCCTCAACGGATCCTGGAAACTATCACCCCATAAGCCTGACTAGCTTGGTCTGCAAAGCTATGGAAAGGATCATTATGGACCTCATAAATAAAGATATTGGGGACCTACAGACACTGGATCCTACCCAGTTTGGCTTTGTTAAGGGCAGATCCTGCCTCTTAAACCTGGTCAATTTCTTTGAAACAGTCACCAAGGCCATTGACGAGGGGAAGGTGGTCCACACAGCCTACCTGGACCTCGCAAAAGCCTTTGTTACAATACCCCACTTGGGCATTATAGATAAGCTCACCAGCTTAAATATAAACCCCTATATCACTAGATGGGTTGCAAACTGGCTCAAGGACAGAACCCACATGGTTAGAATTGCTGGAGCCATGTCAGACTCCAGACCAGTTACAAGTGGCGTCCCACAAGGCTCAGTCCTGGGACCTCTCTTGTTCGGTATATATTTCTCAGTGGTACAGGCCAACACGGAAGGACTGTGGCTGACCAAGTTCTCAGATGACTGCAAACTGGGTGCCATAATCGACTCTCCAGCCGACACAAGCATCCTCCAAAAGGGCCTCATAGAAACAGACAACTGGTGCCAGAGCCATGGCCTCAAGTTAAATGCCAAAAAGTGTATAGTCATCCCCTTTGGCAAAAACAAAGTGCCCACAAATTACCACATAAGTGGTAAGCCATTAAGTATGGAAGAAGTAATTAGGAACCTGGGGACCCAAGTTGATAGCAATCTCTCATTTGACAACCACGTGGCCAAAGTGGTTAGAAAAACATTTTATAAAGCCCACCTAATCCTGAAGGGATTCACATCTAGATCAGGGGAGGTCATCGTGCCTCTTTACTCATCCCTCATCAGGCCCATAATTGAGTACAATGCCCCTTTTGGGATGTACCTTACCAGACACCTGCAGCAACTGGAAAGACCCCAAAAGTACCTCACCAAGAGGATCAAAGGACTCAAACAGATGCCATATGCTGCCCGGTTAAAGAAACTCCAGCTCTACTCAGTGGCATACCACCTGCTCAGAGGTGATCTGTGCCTGACGTATAAAGCCATGTCCAACCTGGAATTAATGGACATGTTGCACCTCAGAAAATCCAAATCCCATCGAGCTCGAGAGAGTTGAACCTCAGCACTGAAATAAATAGGACATGCTGGAGGGACAGATTCATAACCCAGAGGCTCCCTTCACTCTGGAATAAAATCCCAGTCCAGGATAGACAGAGTCCCTTATTGACTCTCTTCAAGAGGAATCTTGATGATTGGATGGGGGATCGTAGGTTTACCCCAGGTATCACTTCTGTGTCACTGTTAGACAGAGGCACAGTATACTAACCTCAAAAAAGGGCATAGCAAAATTAATTTAAAATAGTTCAAACACACTCTGGCTAGGCTTATAAATGCCCTAGGGCAGATAGCCTAGTATGAACCTATGAACCTATGAACCTAATCAACAACACAGATGGAAAGCTATGGTAAGTACATAGCTTCTTATTAAAGCCCATGTCACCATTTTGCTACAAGCGGAGAAAGACTGGGGTTAGTACAGCAAAGTTTTCTTCTATGAGTTTGTAGTCCTGGACCAGATTGGGAGTGGTTACTGAGGTTTAAGGGGGAAGTAATAAGTAGGAATTTGGCTGAGAGGGGTGCGTCAGTGTCCTGATGAAGCAGTTTGAATATTGAGAAACTGAGTAAGAGGTCAGCACTCTATTTAAGTGGCAGACATTTAGCCATGGTATTCATACCCTGGGGAGATTGTTATGAAGAAGCAGTTTGCTGGCTAGAGTTTGGAGGAAAGTGGAATTGTTCTTGGAGGTATTAACTGTAATAGATGAGCCATATTCCAGTTGGTTAAAAAGTGGAGAGATTTTGAGAGCCCAGTATAATAGTTTATTTTTGTTCTGGTTTTCTTTAATTGAATTTGGAAGTCATGGGGCCTAGTCACACTTTAAGATATGTTGAGGGCTGAAATAGTTTCAGTAGGGAGGTTATGTTGGTCTTTATGTAATGCATTGAGAAGTTTTGAGAGTTTTATAGGATGTACCAGAAATTGTGGATATGGTTTTGTTGGAATTAAGCATAAGATTTTTGGTAGAGAGCCAACAGTTCATAGGATAAGATCACAGAAGTTTTACCCTTTTTCCACGGTCAGCACCTATCACCTCTGTCCAAGAGGGACATAGGTGAAACCCCTGGAGTGAACTTGCGGTTACCCATCCAGTCTATATTGTGTTTGAAGAGGGCTGATGAGGTGCTCTGTTTGACATGTAGCAGAGTCTGTTCCAAAGGTGTGGTAACCTCAGGGAGACAAATCTGTCCCTCCAGCAGGTTCTATTAATGTAACATACCAGGTTAAAGCCATTACAGTGAGTAACGTGTACCATTTGACTTACGGATATGCAGCATTTCCAGTAAAGCAGGGCCAAAGATTGCCTTATATGCAAGGCAGAAATCGCCTCTAAGCAGTCTGTATGAAACAGAATAGTGGCAGTGATTTCAGATGGTCCTCATAGGACAGAGGTACTAATGGAGAGATGAAAAGTCAGCAAGCAAAGGAGAGTAGTACTGCTGAAATTGAATTCATCCTCAAGTCCTGGTGAGTACCTTCACAAGGTAGACCCCGTTTTTCACAAAATATCACCAAGGTGACAGTGATATATAGACTGTGTTTATATAGAATATGAAAGCCGCGGTGGTGCAGAGGTAGCATTGTTGCCTCACAGCAAAAGGTTCTCCCGTTCTCTTCTCGGCTGGAGCGCCTTTTGTGTGGAGTCTGCATGTCCTCCCAGAGGTCAAGTGGCATTCGAAAGATGTGTGTAGAATGGGCATGTCTTTGTTGAAGGTTGGGCATCGAGCTGGCACCTCGGCACCCATAAAAAATCCATTGCCAATCATTAGCGGAACGGAGTTCCACTGTGGTGACCCCTAACCAGGAAAAGCCGAAAAGAAAAACAAAGATTTTATTATATGTATCTTATTGCATGTTATCTCAACACTGTAATTTTTGTTTATTAGATGTACTGTGGAGTTTTTCTCTCTGGGCCTCTGCTGAAAAAGGGCACTAACTCAGCCAGACTATCCCGGTTAACAAATGTCAAATAAATAAATAAATAAGTTACAGATCCATAAGAATCTCTTCACTTAACAACAACAAGAAGATGTGCATCTCTCCAATGATATTTAAGTTTTATGTTGGACAAAAACTTAGTTTACCACCCTTTGAAATACCAGCTACAAAAAGAGCTAAAATACCTTTCATTGAAAGCACTTTTTTTAGCTATTGCATCTGGTAGATCAATTTCAGAGTTACAAATCCTCATAAATAAATAATCTAATTTGATGTTCCATAATGGAAGGGTGTTACTGAAAACAGTTACCCAAATATTATGATATACTCTTACAGTGACCCTACTTGAAGAAGATAGTACAGTTGTATTCATGTATACTTAACGTAATAAAAAATATTAAAGCAAAGATTACTGTAATCATAAAGCTATACTCCAGAACCCCTAAGAATGCAATATATGTTCCTCTGTTAGATAATTACATATTACATGGTTACATGTCTGTTTATTTTTTTTATAATATTTTGTTATTTAAAGATAAAAGCTTACTACAATCGCAAGTCACTGTGACAGCCAGAATGAGGTCAGAGAACAGAAGAAATCTCCTAGCAGTGCTGGCTTTATATCATTGCCTCACACACTGAATATTATAAAACAAAAACTGATTTATATTTAAAAGCATGAACATCAGTTGGCTCTTCATCTGTACGGGCTCATCTACAAAATCTAAAAGCAGTTTGGTAGCTGCAGTGATCTACATTTTAGAGCAGCAACTTGAGCATAAAATTATGATTGCAATTTATTTCTGGACTGCAAATATTTTTTTAAGTCAGCTGTAATGTTAAATAAGAAACTTATTTAAACTAAAATATGAAGCCTTTTCTTTTCATCTTCAGACTCCCAAGAAATATTGAAGCCTATCATTACATTTAAAAGTGCTGATAATTGGAGAGATGAGGCATCTATGAATTTTTTTTTAATTTTACTGATTTGTGGCTGAATATGTTTACAAATAAATTTCTATAAAGAAATATAATCCTACATAATTTTCTGGCTTACTGACAATAAAAAAGATGTGCATGTTCCACAGAGTTAGAAAATGAATTCCTTTGCTTTGCTGTGTTAGCTTTGTACTTTCTAGGCTATGTGTAGTCATAGTACATCATCAAGTCATTCTAAAAACTCATATAAATGGTTAGAAATTAAAGACAAATAAAGTTCTGTTATATAAGACCACTACTTAAAAAAGGTAATATATTTCTGTTTTAAGTAATATCATTGTATAATATTAATAAATCACATTTTTACATGTGTAATACAGGTTTGGGGGACACATTAGTACAATGTGTACACTGTCACCTCACAATAGAAAGCTTTCCAGTTTGATTCTAGGCTGGCGTGACTTCTGGATGGAGTTTTCATGTCTGCTCTTTGTTCATATGAGTTTTCTCTGGGTACTCATTTTCTTCCTGTCTCTCAAAGATACATGGCAGGTGGGTTGGCTAATCAAAATTGCCCATTGGTGTAAGTGCTGTATGCATGTGTGTGATACAGAAGAAAGGCATGACAATCTTTGTTTGTTCCCTACTGGGCCTACTAAACTCTAACGATATCAGTGGCTTTTTATGGGGTCCCTAAAGAAGTCAAATGCAACGTGTAAAGATGGATGGAATGCAGGACTACCCATGGCTGGTTTTGTTTGGCCACAGGGCCTTTGTCCTTGTGACCAGACCTCACCAACCATACATAAACACTTCATAACCCATACCTAGACATGATTTACTGCTTAAAGGTGCCCAAAACAATGGTAGCAGTTCCCTAGTGGAAGCATGAGACTTCCATGCATCGATTCAAAAATGTTGAAAACTTAAGTGTGATTAACACAAAAAAAAGAGAACTTTGATATTCACTGGTACACATTAAAATCAGCATTGTAGGAGGCATATTCCTCATCATCCCCTGACAGAGAGGCAAAACCCACAATATCCTTGCTAGATATATGTACCAACCCTGTCAGACAGATTGAGGGGTCACTTACCAATCTACACCATAAGGCACTAAAGCAACAACCCCAAAACACATCATTATAGCCTGGTAAGAAAACATGACTTTTCATGAAAGTCATTTTTATTAGCATTCTACATCTCCATAACTGTGAGTCACTAAAGACTCTCCTCATATATGATGCTATTTTTAAGTTCAATAAAATATTCCTGGGTGTTCTAAACAGCCACCGTCAGAATAAAAAGGTCAAAGCCAACCCTGCCCCATGGCTGTCCCTGGCAACTAAACAGCTCTCAAAACAAAAAAACAAAGCCTGGGGGGTCGTCTGGACAAAAAATAAAAGAGCTCTTATTTTACTAGCATCTTATCACCAAAGACAAGAAAAACTATTTCTAAACCAATCAAAATGCACACAGTAATAATCCAACACTATTCTGAACCCCCGTTAATAAATTTTTATCTCCAGGGCAAGCTACACAGCCAACACCATACACACAGAAACAAAATGATATAGCCAACCAATTCAGTACTTACTTTATACAGACAATAGTGTCATTATCAGGGGATTAATCAAGCTCTTGATGTCCCTACTCAAATAATCTTTTTCAACATTTTTCCTTCCAATCATTTCCCACATATACCATCAAAAATACTTCAAAAAAATTAAAGCATACTAAAACTGCCCCTCACAATCTACCTGGGGAACATATTAAAACAGCAGCTGAGGCTATTGTATATCCACTCCCATTTTTGATAAAGCGATCTATATCTGAAAATAAATTCTCTTTCTATGGAAAAAGCCATTCACTATTCCACTGCACAAAGGTGGAATCAGCACAGATCTTTCAAACTGTAGTGCAATTGCCCATTTTATCTCCCCTATCAAAAATATTAGAAAAATATACTCATATGCAACTTGTCAATTATCTAATAGATAACCAGCTTCTATCTTCAATCCAACATGGCTTCTGTCCTCATCACAGCACAACTACTGCTTTGCTGAATTTTGATAATACTGTCAACACCTATAGAAATGCTGGAAACCTAGTCTCCACCATTTTCTTAGACTTATCAAAAGTTTTTGAGACTGTCTCCCACCAGAAACTCTTATATTATTTCTCATCTTTAGGGCTCACCATTCCTTTAATGCAATAAGCCCATAACTACCTCTCAAACAGAGCACAAGTAGCGAAACAGAAAAAGCATTTATCCAGCTTTTTGCCAGTAACCATTGATGTCTGACAAGGATCCATACTATGCCCCATACTTTTCAACATATTCATGAATGACCTCTTCACTGCTATAGAAAATTCCACCCTAGTTCAGTACACTGATGACTCGACATAGGGGATTGCCCCATCAATATCACAGAGTCCAACAGCCAGTCACCATCCTTCCTAGATGACACTAAAGCAATCCAAAGCTGTAAAGTAGATATATAGGTTTTCAAAAGAAATCATTCAAAAACCACAGAAAGGAAGAGTCCCTCTCCAGATGGCACAAAGCCAAGAAAGTCCTAACACATAAAAAGGGGCCCGGAAGCAGGCTTGGAAACTAAGTGGGGGTTGGAGGGTGCTGAGAGGTATATAGCACTGCTCCACAGAATTAATAGCGCCATTAAACATTCCCAACCAATTGGAGGCTGACAAGCAAAACACAATGGGAAATCTGCAGCTAGAAAATAAAGTAACAAATAAGTCTACATATGTGGAAATGATGGGAGTTCTCTTCATGTTAAGTTAAGTAAACCATTCAGTTATTAACCAGGTAGCATATGTTTAGAGTCCAGCTATTCTAACTGCCCCCAATTAATCACCTGCCACTTACCATAATACTCTAAAAGGAAAACATCTAGAAGAAGGTCAGACTGTCTGACTAATCCTGCAATCAAATAAACCTAATTCTGAAACCATGGAAAGCTAAGAAGAAAGAAGCCACCACATTCACCTTTCAATCACTACTCTAAAGCCACCAACCATGTTCTTCACACCTTTGGTCAATAATAGAAATATTGCAGGGAGTTTAAGGAAGAAAATGTCAGTCAACCTGGTATAGCACACCTTCCAATCAACCAACAATTCCCAAAACTAGCTAAGCTAATACAAAACGTCCAGGCAATTCCTGGGTACTATTTAAGCAATCTTTAAGTGAAGAAGAAATGTAAGCTGCTAAGGGGCTCACATGGATGAAGGTGAATGTCA
Organism: Protopterus annectens; assembly: GCF_019279795.1. Lineage (NCBI taxonomy): Eukaryota > Metazoa > Chordata > Ceratodontiformes > Protopteridae > Protopterus > Protopterus annectens. The sequence continues at coordinate 1,279,367,657 of NC_056728.1, forward strand.
GTGAAGTGAGACCAAAAGTTTATATTCAAAAATGTAAAATAGGTGAAAACCAGTAAAGATAAAAGAAGGAGGGAAAATGGATCTGACTATTTACCAAAAGTTACCGTTCTGATATCCACCAGTCAAGCACACAAACACTTCTCCCCAAGTAGTGATAAGACTGAAGAGCCAGGGCATCGCTGTAGTCTACTGCACCCACTTATGGATCAGCATACTTATTGTCAGCTTCAACATGGCGGCCCCTTCAGTTACTGGGTGCTATGGGCTAAGCAGGCTGACTAAAAAGAGCAACATACCGCTTTCGCTCTCTTAAAAAGTCTCGTATTAAAAGAACCACCAAAGTAAAGAGTTAGCAAGCTGACAAAAGTCAAAGGAAGTGTGTTTATCCAAAAATATTGAATCTGCCCAACTACCACCACATGGAGAGGTTAAGGGAAAGGGTTTCTCCATTTTCCAGACACTGTTCAAGGACCACCAATCAATATCTACTCTTTTTTTACCAATTTTGGGACTAGCTGGGGTAATTTAGATGGTTAATGTCAATTGATATAGACTAGCAATCAACTAGGCAGTACCAATGCAGAAAACTAGCTAATGTAGAGTATGTAACTGAACTCAAGCTAAACTTGAGTAAAATAAACCTGCAGAGGAATCAAGGGCACACAGAATACTTGGTAATTGCCAGTAAAAAGACAGCTGAAACTCTTACTGAACCAAAGTCTCTAAGTAAAAAGCCCCAGTTTCATTGGACAGAGGGACAGAGACGTGATACCGATTGAGATGAACAAAGTTCCTCTAGTGGCTGGGACACTGGAGGAGGCAGGTGGGGGTGGGCTGGAGTGGCTTTCATCAGTTCCCTCTTCCCTGGGAGGTGCTAGAATCCCATAGCTCATACATAGACCTATTGGAGACAGTCACCATTAAACCAAATACCTTATTAATGGGAGATTTTTAACTACCCCTGTATAGAACGGGAAACATACACTGCCTCATGCTTGCAGGTACAATGATTACTAGTCTTTAGTAACACAAATACTCTTGACAAGATAGTGTGCATACCCACCTGGTACTCACCAATATGTAAGAGCACTGCACCCCCCCTCCCCAGTGCCATATCCTCACTAGTGAGGTCAGACCATAAAGCGGTCTCTTTCAAAATAAAAATCAAGTTGGTAACACCAAACCCAGAATTCACAGCAACCTATAGGGAATTGTTCACAAAGACCTTGCATGACCATGTAAATGGCAGTATAGAGGCTGCTGTACCTACTAAATGTTAGCCCAAAACAAACTCTAAAAACAAACCATACTGGTAGAATCCTAACCTTAATAGGGTATATAACAAAAGGTAAAAAGTAATGGCTAAAATCAGAAAGATCAACTCCCATAATGAAAAGAGCTCACTAAGTAAATTAAATCGGAAAATAAGAGGGCTAATTAACTCCATCAAGGCCAAGTAGAAGGTCAATATAGCCTCACAGGCTAAAGGCAACCACAAGGCCTTCTACAGCTATATCCAATACCTTTAAAGTAGCACATACCAGTGTGCCAAACTGGTGGTCAATGGTGCCACCTTCACTGAGTAAAACAACTTAACGAATTTGCTGGCTGACAAATTCAGCTCAAAGTTCAACCCCACCCTCCCCCGCCTCCCCCTCATGAAATATTGACTAGCATAACCCCCTGACTATCAACAGGGAGCAGGTGCTGCCTAAGGCCAAAAACACAACCACACTGGGTCTTGGCAATATCGCAGGTTGCCTCCTAAATAGCTTGAAACATGCCCTGTCAAAGCTATTTGAGTCACTTTTCAACCGTAGCCTCAAAACAGGCTTTGTACCATGAGATGGAAATATGCAACAGTTATCCCACTTCACAAGGGTGAACCATCAACCAACCTATCAGTTGATTTGTCCAATATGCAAAGCCATGGAATGAATTGTAATGGAAATGATCAACAAAGATACAGGTAACCTTCAGAAACTGGACCCAAACAAGTCTGACTTTGTCATGGTGACTTGTCATAGGTGACTCCATAGTCAGACACACTGACGTCCCACTCACCAGGCTGAACAAGGAGAGGGTCACAGTAAGCTGCCTGCTCGCGCGCTAGAATCCGCCACATAACACAAGCACTCGGGTCACTCCACGGCAAGTACAAATATGACACAGTCATTGTCCATGCTGGTGTGAATGACCTGAGCCTGGACTACATGAAAAGAGACATAGAGGAGCTCTCTGATTGTGTGGCCCAGGCAGGTATGACCCTGACCCTGAGCAGTATCCTTCCTTCACCAAGAATGATGCCACAATATAGAGACAAGATGATCAGCTTTAACAATTGGCTTAATGTCTGGTGTCATTCAAAGGGGATCCAGTGTCTGTCTGCCTGAGATGACATGCTTGACAAGCCACGCTGCGGCTTGCACCTGTCACCCCTGGGATTCCGGATATTGGCTAAGGCTCTTGCCACCCCATAGTGCCTTTTTAGGCAAGGCTCAAATTCTAAACCTACCACCCTAGAAAACAAAAATGGGAAGAAACTGAGGGTAATGCTGCTCAATGCCAGAAGTCTAAATCTCAAAATGCTTTTCGAGGCCCTTCTCAGTATGGAGAACATCGATGTCTGTGCTGTAACTGAAACCTGGTTCAAGGCTCCTGAGAGCACCCCAGCACTATTAGGTTTTACCTCATATCATGCGCCCCAAAACCCGGACCACACCACAAAAGGAGGGTGTATCCATATTCATAAAGGATACCCACACCTCCAGGTTGGTGGCAATGCACGGAGCGAAACCATCCAGGTGCAACTAACCATAGGCAAAACTGCTCTACAAATTGTAGCAAGCTACAGGCCACCCTCTCAAACTCAGGAACCCCACACAGCCTTCCTGAAGACACTGGAGGGTATAAATGTATCTCCAAACACCATCATATTGGGTGACTTCAACTACCCGAATATAGACTGGGAACATTACTCAAGCCCTAACTTTCTAGCCCAACGGTTCCTGGAGTTCATAAGTTCAAATGCCATGGAACAGCTAGTCACTGTTCCCACGAGAGGAGAAAATATACTAGATCTCATTGTCACAAACATGGGGACAAAATGCTCCACACCGGAAGTATATCCCTCATTGGTGAGATCTGATCTTAAACTAATCTCAATGGAAATCCACATCCCGCCCCCACCCCAAACAAAAAGACCATAGTGAAGAACTTCTCTAAAGCAAACTTCACACTACTCAAGACTGGTGTGGTATCCTTCAAGGCCCCTGAGCCAGTGGAAACCACAACCCAAGCTCGGAAGCCCTTACAAATGCCTTCTATGAACACCTCCAGGACTGCATGGATCAGGCAATCCCAAATAAAACCAAGACTCTTTCCACAAAGGGCAACGTCCAGTCTGGTGGACCCCAGCCATTAACAAACTTTACAATAAGAGGAGAAAGCTATTACATGATAGAACAAAATCCATAAAAAGTCACCCTGATCATTATTAGTAAAAAATACGAGCACTCATAAAATCAACTAAGGCCAATTTTGAGAGAAAAATTGCCATGGATTCAAGGACAATCATAAGGCCTTTTCAGCTATGTTAGGAACCTGGGTGGAAACTCCCAGATATGCTCAGAATTAGTCCAAAATGATACAAAATCACTGAACCCACAGACATTGCCAACATACTGGCAGACAGGTTCAGTGCAAACTTCACCCCTCTCCCCTAAAGGAGAGATAACTATCCCAGCCGAGTGTAGCCTCCCGGACATCTCAAATGCGCAGGTAAAGCTGCTCTCTCTAAAGCTAAAAACACAGCATCAATGGGACCAGATGGTGTCCCCGGCTGTGTGCTACATGAGCTAAATGAGGAATTAAACCCGCACATAAGGCAGCTGTTTAATCTCAGCCTTACCACAGGATACGTGCCCAGGGAGTGGCGACGCGGCAACTGTGGTCCCACTCCACAAAGGCGGCGCCTCTCACGGACCCTAGTAAACCCCCCCCCATAACAAGTCTAGTCTGCAAAGCTATGGAGAGGATCATAATGGAGCTCATAAACAAAGATATAGGGACTTGCAGACATTGGACCCGACCCAGTTTGGCTTTGTTAAGGGAAGATCATGCCTTTTGAACTTGGTCGACTTCTTCGAAACAGTCACCAAGGCCATTGATGAGGAAAGGCAGTCCATACAGCCTACCTTGACCTTGCAAGGCTTTCGACACAATACCCCACTCGGTATTGTAGAAAAACTTACCAGCTTAAATGTAAACCCATATGTCACAAGATGGGTTGCAAACTGGCTTAAGGACAGAACCCACAGGGTTAGAGTTGCTGGCGCTATGTCAGACTCCAAGCCGGTCACAAGTGGTGTCCCACAGGGCTCGGTCCTTGGCCCCTATTGTTTGGCATCTACTTTTCAGAAGTACAGGCCAACATGGGAGGACTTTGGCTGACAAAGTTTGCAGACGACTGCAAACTGGGCGCCATAGTGGAAAGTGCATCGGACACGGATATCCTTCAGAAGGGACTCACGGAAACAGATAGCTGGTGCCAGAGCCATGGCCAAAAAATGTATAGTCATACCCTTCGGGAAAAACAAGGTAACCCCAAGCTACCATATAGGTGGCAATCCACTAAGCACAGAAGAGGTTATCAGGGACCTGGCGACCCAGGTTGACAGTGGCTTTTCTTTTGACACTCACATTGCTAAAGTGGTTAGAAAGACCTTCTACATTGCCCACCTGATCATGAAGGGATTCACATCCAGATCTAGTGAGGTCATTGTTCCCCTGTACTCTTCACTTATCAGACCAATGATCGAGTACAATGCCCCATTCGGGATGTATCTAACCCGACATCTGCAGCAATTGGAGAGACCCCAAAAGTTCCTCACCAAAAGGATAAAGGGACTCCAAAATCTGTCATATGCTGCCAGATTGAAGAAACTCCAGCTCTATTCAGTCGCATACCGTCTGCTCAGAGGTGACATGTGCCTGACATACAAGGCCATGTCCAACCCGGAATTAATGGACATGCTCCACCTCAAAAAATCCAAATCCACCAAAACCACTAGAGCAAGTGACTTAAACCTTAGCACGGATATAGCTGGAGGGATAGATTTATCACTCAGAGACTCCCTATGCTGTGGAATAAAATCCCAGTCCATGTCAGGCAGAGCACCTCGCTGACTCTGTTCAAGAGAAATCTAGACCTGTGGATGGGAGATCGTAGGTTTACCCCGGGAATCATCTCTGTGTCACTGCTGGACAGAGGCCCAACAAACTAATGGGCACAGTATTTTTTCATATAAGGGGTGGCGTAAGCCACAAAAATTTGGGCTAGGCTTATAAATGCCTTAGGGCAGATAGCCTAGTATAAACCTATGAACCTATGAACCTATGAGAAGATCATGCCTATTAAACCTGGTGGACTTCTTTGAGAAAGTTACTAAGGCAATGGATGACTGGAAAATGGTGCATACTGCACACTTGGACCTGGCTAAGGCGTTCAATACAATATCCCACTCAGGTATAGTTGACAACTCACATAACTGAGCATAAACCCTTACATAACTTGCTGGATTGCCAGCTGACTCACAGACAGGACCCAGAAAATCAGGATTGGTGATACCACCTCCATTAAGAGACTGGTCATCAGTGGGGTACCTCAGGGCTCCATGGTGGGACCAGTCCTATGTGGAATCCACTTCTTGGAGATAATGTCAAGGGCTTTTGGCTGACTAAGTTCACAGATGATTGCAAATTGGGAACTATCATAGATTCACCCTTGTCACAAATATCTTACAAGAGGGTTTAATGCAGACAAATGAGTGGTTCCAAAGTCATGGGCTAAAACATAATGCCAAGAAATGCACTATAGTGCCTTTTGAGAAAACTGCCACCTAGGCTAAATATTCCATTGATAAGACACCCCCAGGGGTTGATCCAGTATTTACAGATCTGGAAACATATGTAGACAGTAATCTGGCCTTTGACCAACATGTGGGCCAAGGTAGTAAAAAAATCATTCTGTGTTAGCCAAGTTATAAGTAAGAGCATGGCATCTGAGTCCAAAGAAGTCACAGTGCTAATTTATTTGGCTTCTATCAGACCCATCATTGGGTATAATGCCCCCCTCCGCATTTAACTGACCAATCATATGCAACAGTTGGAATGCCCATAAAGCTTTCTTACCAGCAGAATCCATGGTATAAACATGTTGTCCTATACAGATCACCTTAAAGTCCTGTCTCTATACTCTGTCTCTTATAGGTTACTGAGAGGTGCTCTATACCTGGTGTACAAGGCATCCTTTGAGCCAGCTCTGATTGGGATTCCAAATGGACCATGGAAATACAGAGAGAGACAAATGAAGCCTCAGAAGATGGCATATGGACAAATGCAGGGGTACACTAATCACCGTGATAATCTTCATCATTATCATCAACCCCCCTTTTTCCACTGCCCATGAGTTTGGGGTGCTGTATCAACTGTTCACAGTTTCCTCAATTCACACCCACTCTCCTACCTTCTTTGAAGGTCTTGCTTGACTGGCAGATGTTTTCTCTCATGCAGTCTCTCCATCTATTGGCTGGATACCATCATTTCCTGTTGCCTTCTTCTTGTCTGTCCCAAATCTGCTTTACCAAATCATCTTCTACTTTACTTCTCATGTGTCTAAACCACCGTATCTGCTCTCCTGCACCTCCTCTACAACTGGTGCTACTTTGACTTACATTCTCATGACCTCATTTCTTCATCTGTCCCAATTGTGCATTCTACTGCCCATCTCAGGTACTTCATCTCTATCACCTCAAGTTTCCTTGGCTGCTCTGCCTTTACTGCACAGGCCCCATTACCATACAAAACATCTTCTTATACCACTATTTTTTACACCTTATTTTTCAGTTTCATTAGCATTTTTTTCCTTAAATACTACCCATGACACATTATGCCAGTTGTCTGCAGCACCACTGATTCCAACTTTAGCCTCCTTATGCATACCTCTTTTCTTCCCAACCACACCTCCCACATACTTCAAGCTATTATTCTGTTCAGCTATGCCCTTTCTATCTCAACTTTCAGCTTCTTCTTATTTCTCCATTTGCTACCATGACCACTGTCTTGTGTGTACTTGGTTTTTTCCAATGTGCCTTCACTTTTGCATTACGGTCCCCCATTATTTACTGAAGTTCCTGGTGAGACTCTGCTTTTGTGTCATATTGTATGCAAGTGGCAGCATTGCTGAACTTTCCTCTGTGCCTCTTTTGCTGATGTAGTGGAACATCAGGATGAATCGGCCTGGGTTCAGAGCTGAACCCTGATGTACACCCCATTCTATTGAATCCAAACATTTTTCAGACTTGTGTTACTAGATCCCAGTATATAGCATCCACTAATTCTACCATTGTTTTCAGAAATTAAAGCCATTGCAGGCCTGTCCATATCAGTTTTTTTAGACCTTGTCCAATGCTTTCTCCAAGTCTAGAATGCCAAGCTGAATTTTTTGCTCATGATCAGGTTAATTTCCACTATCTGCCTCACTGCAAATCTGAGGTTTGTTGTAATGCATTACAGCCTGAATTCAGACAGATCATCTCTCATCTTAATTTCCAGTACTCTGCATATTTGTTTATCAGTCACTCTCTTCCACATCTTAGTACAGTGTGAAAATAATTTGATGCTTCTGTACTGTCGACAATTGCAGAGGGCCAGTCATTCAAACAGTAACTCTTACTTCTCCACTACATTTTATGGAGAAAACCCACAACACATGAGGAGATTCTGTGCTGTGTACTGTCTTGATTTTGAAATGACTCAGCATTCTTTATGTGCCATTCCAAATAGAGAAAGAAGGTGCAATGTACAGTAACAATCCAATAGCAATAATTTGGGATATAGACAATGTATACAATTAATAAGCAATATTAATTACCTGAACCCTCCTTAAGCTTCTACAGGTGTAGGTTAAATAGATCTAACTCCTATATCCTTTAGATGAGCTCCATCTAGCCTACACCAGGCTGGAATCTTGTCTCCCAGATCCCAGTATCACAGACCAACCAAAAGCCCCCCCATTTCAGCTTTCCCACTTGTGACATTGTAAACATACTTCTGGGCCTGTGCTATAATTGCATAATTGAAAACTGTTCTCCACATTAACCTAGGTATAATTCTAGGCCCAATGATTAATACTTTTGGAAAACCATTCCACAAAGAATAAAATTCCCCTTTTCTATATTAGGAGTAAACAAGGGAATTGATCCCAGATTGGTGACAGGCATGGAATGCAAATTCAAAAGAATAATTTGTTCAGAGTTACATGTGTGATGCCCATGCTCTGGCCCAGCAGGTCGCGCCCTCATGCTCCAGGTCCCCAATAAGACTCCCCACTGGCACAGCTATAGGGTCCAGATCTCAGCCAGCTGGGCAAGTTAAAATCTCCAGCACCCACTCTGTCCAACCAGTGCTTCGTGTCCATGCCCAAGTAGCTGACACACACACACTTTGAGATAAGTTTATACAACCACACAGACACTCCTGGGAAAGGCTGGCACAGGTTCTCCAGCTGTGCCCTTTTTACCCAGACTATACGGTAGAAATCACTGCCACCACCCAGCTACTAATTATCAGCTACCCAAAGGCCCTTAAAAGGGTATCCAATTATTACTGTCAAATATTATTATCCAATTGGTAGTATAACTAAACAGTCAAGGCTTATTATAGTGACTTGGTACAGTAATCACTATACATATGCAATGTACTCTAGAGCTTAAATTATCTCTACACAAAACAGCCACAGTTGAAAGGTTTTAAAATATTTAATAATAAATACTAAAAACACAAGACAATACTTCTTACTACGCAGTGCTAGTCAAGAGCTCAGAGATCACAGAGAAAGACTTAAAATAATTCAGTAGTACAGTTCTGACATCACAGAAAAACAGTCTAATCTTTCTAGTTTCTAGTTATTTCTAAGAGAAAACACAAGTCTGAGATAAACTTACTTTTAGAGCAAGACAGTGCTGTGAGTTGAATGGTCAAGATAAAAATGCTTAAATCTCTCTGATTCTCTTTGTTTTTAAAATCAAATTCCTGGTTCCCATTACACCATTCTTTGCACTTCCCTGGGTTCCCAGGCTAACAGAAACTACATTTACATTCTTAACATCTCCTTGTGTTATCTTGCAGCTGGTCAGGAAGCAGAGCAATAAAAATACATTTGCATGTTTAAATCTAGCAATTTAACTCTTGGTTAAAACAATAGAAAGAATGTATTCATCTAGACATGCTGGAGCCGACTTTAGATCAAAGGGTCACAACATGCTTTTACTTGGTCAGTAGCACTGTTGTGAAATGTTTTGCAGTTCTACATCTAACAGCAATTTTTCTATTTAAGACAACAAGCCTGTGCTTTACATTAATATTTACAAATGATAGAATTATCTATAAAATTCTATCTGGCTAGGCTGGCAGCCTTCACACCCCCCCCCCCGGATAACTCAAGCTAGTTTTTCAAGTGACCATTGAGAAATGCTGCTTGAGAGAGTTAGGTCTATCTGAGTATACCTTACCCCATTCCCTGTCTTGAGAGCCCATCTGCATTGGCGTTGCTAATCCCACTGCGGTGCTGAAGTGACATAGGCTTGCAACCCTAGGCTCTATCTTAGCAACTTGGCATTTTGCTGACTGGCTCTGTTTAACCATGTTAGGGGGTTGTGATCTATCATAACAGTGAATTTCCTTCCATACAGATAAGGCTGAAGTTTCTGCAGTGGCCACACTATGGCTAGACATTCCCTTTCTACAGCTTTATAACATTCCACCCTGGGCTGGAGCCTACGACTGAGATAAACCAATGGGTGCTCTTCTCCCTCTGAAGAAATCTGGCTAAGTACAGCCCCAACCCCATGGTTCAAAGCATCTACCTGCACAACAAATTCTTTGCTGTAATCTGGACTGGCTAACACACGGAGTCCTCTCAAAGCTTCTTTAAGCTTCTGGAATGCCTGCTCACATGCTGGGGTCCACACTACCATATTTGGTCTGTTCTTCCTTGTCAGGTCTGTGAGGGCAGCAGCTATGGTACTATAACTGGGGACAAACTTTCTGTAGTACCCTGCTTTCCCTAAAAATGCCCTCGCCTGCTTTTTAGTAACAGGTGCAGGCCATGCCTGAATGGCTTCCACTTTGGCTGGCTCTGGCCTTATCTTACCACTCCCACTCTATGTCCTAAGTAGGAGACCTCTGCCATACTCACCTGACATTTGCTTGGCTTAATGGTCAACCCTGCCCTCTGTAGTCTGCCCAGCAGCTCTCTGACATGCTGAAGGTGCTCTGGCCAGGAATGGCTGTATATGACAATATCATCTAGGTATGCAAGGGCAAACCCTCCTGCTCCTGCTAGGATATGATCTTCCAGCCTCTGGAAAGTCACTGGGACATTCTTCATCCCAAAGGGCATCTTTGTGAACTCATACAACCCAAAAGGAGTCACAAAGGCTGACTTCTCTCAGGCACTGGGAGTCAAGAGCACCTGCCAGTAACCCTTGGTAAGATCAATGGTTGTAAGATACTTAGCCCCATCTAGCTGCTTTATAGCCTCATCTGTCCTAGGCATGGGGTAAGCATCCACCTCTGTGTGGCTATTTAATTTCCTGTAGTCCACACAGAACCTGGCGCTGCCATCCTTCTTTGGCACCAGCACCACTGGGGAGGCCCAGGGAATGTTGGACTCTTGAATCACCCCTAGTTCCAACATCTCCTGTACCTCCTCCCTCAGAGTCTATTTGACTCTCTCAGGCACTCTATAAGGGGCTTGCCTAATAGGCCTTTAGGGCCCTGCATACACCTGGTGCTGCCCCAGGTGGGTGCACCCTGGTTTCCCAGTGAACATGTCCCCAAATTCCTGCAACACTGCTCAGATTTCTTGAACCTGGGTAGGAGATAGCTGCTGTGACATTGCTACTCTTTCCACTGAGGTGTCAGCCCGAGACTCACTGAGGAGATCAGTCCCCAGATCTCCCTCAGACTCCTCCTGCAATCCACTGCAAATGCTCAGCACAAGGGCCTCCCTATCATGGTAAGGTTTCATCATGTTAAAATGGTACAATTTGTGCCCCTGCATTCTGCCTAGCAGTTCCACCATATAATTAACATCACTTACCTTTCTTACCACCTTGTAGGGTCCCTCCCAAGCTGCTTGCAGCTTGTTGTTTCTGACAGGAATGAGAACCATTACCTGCTGCCCCACAGCATACTCTCTAGCATTCCTGTCATACCACACCTTTTTTCTGTTGTTGGGCTTCTGCCAGGTTCTCCTGGGCCAAGCCCATGAGTTCCCTGAGCCTTGTCCTGAGGTTTAGGAAGTATGCCACAACAGACCCCTTGTGAGACTCGCACTCATCTTCCCACTCATCTCAAACTAAATCTAGAGGTCACCTCATCCTATGCCCATATAGCAACTCAAAGGGTGAAAAACCTGTGAATTCCTGGGGAACTTCTCTGTAAGCAAACAACAGATGGGCAAATATTTGTCCCACTCCCTTTTAAACTGATCTGCAAATGCCCATAGCATGGACTTGATTGTAGATTTTAACTCTCTCAACAAGACCCTTAGTCTGGGGATGGTAGGGGGCGTTCTTCATGTGCTTCACCCCACAGGACTTCCACAGACAAGCCAGCAGGTCTGACATGAAATTAGCACCTCTGTCAGTCAGTATTTCTTTTGGGAAGCATACCCTGCTGAAAATCTCTAACAAAGCATTTGCCACCTTCTCTGCCTCAATGGAGGACAAAGCCACTGCCTCAGGTTATCGTGTAATATAATCCACTACCACTAGGATATACTTTTTCCCTGTGGAATTTGGGGTACTCAGAGGACCCACAATATCCATAGCTACCCTCTGAAATGGCTCCTCAATAACAGGCAAAGGTATCAAAGGAACTCTCACCTTGTCCCCTGCCTTGCCTACCTTTTGGCACTGCTCACAGGTCCTACAGTACCCTGTTACATCTCTGGAAATTCCTGGCCAATGGAAGTTCTGCATAATATGTCTCTTTGTATGTTTTATGCCCATATGACCTGCAAAGGGAATATCATGGGCTATGGCTAGAAGTGCCAAGATGGTAGGCGCTAGGCACTACCAACTGCTGTACTCTCTCACCTTCTAGCCCTCCGTCAGAGGTCCACTCTGTGTATAGTAACCCTTTGTCCCAGTATACAGATTCCCCCTTTCCTTGAAAATCAGGTGCCTCCCTAGTTACCTGCCTCAGGCCTTGCAATGTAGGGTCTGAGAGCTGAGCCTGTCTCAACTCTCTGCTTGTAACCATTCCCAGCTCCCTTTCCACAGGAAGTCTGGCATCCTCTGACAGTGGTGCCTCACTGTCAGCCTGGGTACTACTACTCACCTCTACCTTTGCAGTCACTCTGTCCAAGGGAACATCAGTACCCACAAGCAGCTGTGGCTCACATTCAGTCTCACTGCTACATAGTAGCTCCCTCCCTGAAGTAACCACATCAGCAGTCCTGGTTGCAAGTATGCAGTCTGTCTGGGTCTCTCCCAGGCTAGCAGACCTACATGCTTGTCTCCTAGCCTGACTGCGTGTAACTGCATAAGCACATGGTACTGCCTCATCCAAATCCTTCCCTATCAGGACATCTGCAGGATGGTAGTTTAGTACCCCTGTTGTCTCAAGACAACCTAGTATTGGCATTTTTGTCTTTCCTACTTACTGGCTCCCTCATCTTTTGTTCCCCACCTTGCCTCTGTGGACACCTGTATGCCACATGGCCCCACTGGTTGCATTCAAAACATTTAACCCTAGCTCCTGGATGTGTACCTGGACTAGTGGCTTCCCCTGCTACTGGCAGATTCTGATGGGGCAGTCTCTGCTGCCCACCATTGGTTCCTTTACACCCATTAGCACTACTGGGGGTCCCTTTCCTGTGCAGGGCTGCCTGCTTGTCAGGTATAGGTCTCCCTTCTTCCCTAACTTATCTGACGTAGCACATTGTCTATCAGCTAACCAGATCCTCATGTCCTCAGGAAAAGTGCTAAGGGCTTGTTCCCTCACAAAAAGGTTGGCCAGCCCTTCAAAACTGGTGACATGACATCCACTCACCTACCTATAGAAATAAGTGCTCAGTTCAGCAACATATTCACACACATTTTCATCTGCCTTGCGTCTATGCTCACAAATCTTTTTCCTATACCTCTCAGGTATTAGCTTAAACAATTCTAACAAATGCTTTTTAACAGCTGTATAAACAAAAATGCAATGTCAGACATTTTAGGCATAACAGTTACAGCTTTACCATGGAGTAAGGGGATCAGGAACTGTACCAAAGCCTTTAGTCAACACTTTACTGTTTGCATACCTTCTCAAACATATGAATGAAACTATCAAAATTACCCACCTCTTTAAACTGCTGAAGAATTTACTGACCTGTTGTGCTTCTGGGGTCCAGTTACTCCCTTCCCCATTACTTCCATGACTCTGATGAAGAGTCAGCATTTCCTTCTTATGCTGCCTCTGCCTCTCCTTTTCTTAACTTCTAGGCATAGCAGTTTCTCATTCTCCTCAGCCTGCAAAAGTCACAGTCTCTCATTGTCCTCACTCTCTAGATGCCTCAGTCTCTCAGTTGCTTTTATTTCCACATGCCTGGCCTCCAACTTAAGTCTCTTTAGCTCCAGATGGATTTTTAAGTCCTCTGCAGAAAGGTTGAGCTGTCCATTCTCCAAGGGTATTATATCCCACCACTGCCACCAATTAATATGTGATGCCTGGCAGTCAAGGAGCCTCAATCCTCACCACTAACACCAGTGAGGGGCATCTTATATAGGAGGAAAGCATAACAAATAAAAGTGCAATTTCTCTTAAGAGCACACAGAGATCACAGTCAGTCTGGGGCTGGTTGCTCCCTCGCACTCCAGGTCCCCAATAAGACTCCCCACTGGCACAGCTATAGTGTCCAGATCTCAGCCAGCTGGGCAAGCTAAAATCTCCAGCACCCTCTCTGTCCAACCAGTGCTTCATGTCCCTGCCCAAGTAGCTGACACACACACACACTTTGAGATAAGTTTATACAACCACACAGACACTCCTGGGAAAGGCTGGAACAGGTTCTCCAGCTGTGCCCCTTTTACCCAGACTATACGGTAGAAATCATTGCCACCACCCAGCTACTAATAACAGCTACCCAAAGGCCCTTAAAAGGGTGTCCAATTATTACTTTGCAATATTATTATCCAATTGGTAGCATAACTAAATAGTCAAGGCTTATTAGAGTGACTTGGTACAGTAATCACTATAAATATGAAATGTACTCTAGAGCTTAAATTATCTCTACACAAAATAGCCACAGTTGAAAGGTTTTAAAATATTTAATAATAAATACCAAAAACACAAGACAATACTTCTTACTGCACAGTGCTAGTCAAGAGTTCAGAGATGTAAAAAAATGTGAACACAAGACCAAGAATCACCAAAATCCACGGCCACAGTACCCAAATCTCCAAAAAATGTGGTTAGAAGCAGTAAGTTAAGAACAGCACATTTATTGGTATGTAATCTGAATCACACCAAACAGCAGCAAACAATAAACCAAGTGCTTTCGCTCGGTTATTACCGAGCTTCTTCAAGGTTAAAAAATTTGTTGTGTAGTCAGCCATGTTAAATACTAAATGCAGCATCACATGACATACCCCCCCATGTGAACCATCCCTAATCAGTTTCTTAAAAATACAGTGTATATAAACTTTCCTTAAATATTAAATATATATTCCAATCCAAGAATCAAACTCAACTTTAAATTCAGTAATGCCAAAAATGAAAATATATAATATATTACAACACATGTAAAAACACATAAAAAATAATAAAATAAATGGTAATGAACATGACAATAATAAATATTAAACTAAACCATGAAAATAAATAAATGTGACATCTTCATTACCAATACAGCACATGGTAACCAAACTGAAGGCATTAGGCTGAACTGCAAGTACATCCAATACCAGTGTGTTTAATGGGGAAATTTAAGCAGTCTACAAGAACCCCTGTTATAATCGTGCCCTTCTTAATTTGAGCACACTGTTTATATTCAAGGCATCATTCATGCCCGGTGGTCTAATTGCGTCCAGTCTAAGCTGCCAAAACAGTTCCTGGTACTCCAACCTAGCTTTCCAGTTCCCTCCGCATGGGTCAGGTGTCACTTGTTCTACAATTGTAAACTTAATTTGCATATTTTCACATAGTTGTGAATGCTTAAAAAAGGCATTGGTTATTTTACCCTTACTAATATCATATTGATGTTCATAGACTCTTTTTCTAAAAAGCCTTTCTGTCTTGCCTACATTAAAACTGTGACAATGTAGGCAGATTCCCAAGTATACCACTCCTTTGGTGGCACAATTAAAGTATTGTTTAAACTTATATCTAAAATTTCTGGAAGGGATAGAAATAACATCTTTATTCAACATGAAGGCACATTGGTTACATGAACCACATCTATGGGTACCCTTCTTCATTTTAGTGGACTCATTCTTAACAGCCTTATTTTTCTCAAAAAATTCTTTCAAATTCATTCCTCTTTTTCTAACAAAACCTGGCACTGAAGGGATGAGATGTTTTATATCTTCATTCACTGAAATAATGGGCCAATACTTTAAGATGACCTGTTCTATTACCTGAGAGTCTGAAGAATATGTATATGCAAAACTATTCTTAAATTTGGAGGTGTTGTTGTCTATCACCAACTCCGTACCGGCTATCCCGGTACCTAATAAAGGGTAGTACCTAGATTCCCTGTTATCAGTGACTTCCTGGGCCAATCCATCAGTCAAGTTGACTAGATATCCTTTTTCTATAAATAAGCCACGG
The DNA here is from genome assembly GCF_019279795.1 of Protopterus annectens. Classification (NCBI taxonomy): domain Eukaryota; kingdom Metazoa; phylum Chordata; order Ceratodontiformes; family Protopteridae; genus Protopterus; species Protopterus annectens. Next base: position 1,279,383,542 of record NC_056728.1, read on the forward strand.
AGTGTGTTGGCTTCCTCAAAAAAATATTCAAAAGTGCTACACAATCTCGAGGCTCTAATCATTTGGCCCTTAACTATCCCTTTTTTCTGGTAAAAAGGGTGCCCGCTACAAAAATGAAGGTATGCGTTAGAAAAGGTAGTCTTCCTAAAAAGTTTGGAATGAAAACAGCTGTTTGCGTAGTCCTTAATTAATGTTACATCCAAATAATGTAAAACATCCTGGTCTATGTTGTGAGTGAATCTAAGAAAATCAGTACATCCATTGATGTGTTCCAAAAACCCATTCAGGTCCTTAATAGAACCATTCCATAGTAGGCAAATATCGTCTAAATATCTGGTATAATGTGTAATGAACTTTTTCCATGGTGTGTTGAACACAAATTCTTGCTCCCAATGGTAGAGTACACAATTGGCCTATAGCGAAGCACAGCATGCTCCCATCGCCACGCCTTTCTTTTGGCGAAAAAACTCTCCATTAAAGTAAATAAAATTGTTTGTCAAAACTGTGTCCATTAAGTCCACCACTAAATTGATGACGTTGTTAGCCAACGTGCCGTCAAGCTTAAGGGTTTGCCTAAACCATTCAAGTCCTACTATGTGAGGGATACTTGGAAATAAGTCTATAATATCAATGGTTACCATGTATAGCTCTGGACTAAACATCTGTCAGTTAATAACTTTTAAGAAATGCCAGGAGTCTTTGCAAATATGTGTAATTGGTATTAATACTCTTTTGGCTATATGATCTATAAATTTTGCTAAGGGCTCCGTAATACTGTCTACCCCAGAAACAATGGGCCTAAATCTTAGAGGGGCTAGGCCTTTATGTGTTTTCGGAATACCAAATATTATTGGTACTCTTGGCTTCATAACATGAAAATAATTGTATAGCTGCTCATTAATAGTGCCTTGCAAGAGGTGGTCGTATAAATAATAACTAATTTTGGCATAAGCTAAATTAATTTTATTAAGGGACACCAGTTCATATTGTTCAACATCCTGCAACATTCCCTGTAGGATGAAATCGTAATCTAACTGGTACATTAGCACCACACCCCCTCCTTTGTCAGGTTTCATAACCCGGCATTTTTCCTGCTTTAAGTTCTCAATCAACTGGAATTCTTCGTTACTGAGGTTCAATGGGCACTTGTTTTTCTTGTTTTTACCAGCTGTTCTAATTCTAACTCTACCATTTCCTCAAATATCTTAAGAGATGGATGTGTGGGGGGGTTAAAGGTGCTAGTTCTGGTGAGATCTGAATGGGTACTGGGTTGACCCTTAAAAAATATTGAAAGGTTTAGCTGCCTAATGAACAATTTAAAATCTATCAATGTGTTAGTGGTGTCAAAGGGACTAGATGGGACAAAGGTAAAACCTTTTGAAAATAAAGTAAAATGCTCATCTGTGAGCAAGCAATCAGTAAAGTTGTAAATTGTAAAATTATCTTTTCTGAAAATAATTTTCTTGGTAAGGGCCTCATCCATTGTTAATGATAAAACATTAACCAGTGATTCTATTTCTGTATACGATTCCACCCTTGTTTCTGATGTCCCATCCCCCTCACTCCCCTGTTGGGAGGGTGTTGAAAATCCTGGTAGGACTGTTTCCTGCCCCTCTCAGCAATTCTTTCACTCCTCCTGGGTGGTTCATTGTCAACCCTAACACCCTTATTTTTAGTGGAAGACGCACACCTGTTGATCTTGTCTCCAATGGTTACCGAACTGACGCATCCGCCCTGCCATTCCATTGTGAGCAGTTGGTGAAAGTGGAAGTGACCCTATTTATCAGAAAACTGCAACTGTTTGCAAGGCACTGTTCAACATTGTTCAGCATTTTTCTTTTTCAGTTCAGTTGTAAGTTAGTTCAAGCGAAAAAATAAGCTCTGAATGTCAAAAATGTGAACACAAGACCGAATTCATCAAAATAACGAACAGTACAAGTAGCACAATAAAAAAAAATGTAGAAGCACTAAACAGCAGAAACACACATTGTTGCGTAATCAATCTGAATCACACAAAGCAGCAGCAAACAAAAAGTTAGCTTTCGGCTACGTTAGCTTTTACGAGCTTTCAAGTCATGTTGTCTGTTCAGTCATCAATATAGTTAAATAAAAAATTCTTATCCATTTCCCCCATATTACATAATCTCATCCCAATTTCTCATTAGATATAAAAATGAAATACTTAAATCTTATATATATAATAAAACAATATAAAAAAATAAATCAGTCGGTAAATAATTGACAATAAATAAATTATAATAACTATAATATATTAATAGAAATCTTCGAAAAAAAAAAACTAATAAAATACTTACCAATAAATACCAAACTAAACCATGAGCAAACATAACCTAGAACAAGTACAGAAAAACACTTAGCCTAATATTTCTGGTTTCTAGCTATTTCTAGAAACACACACAATTTGAGATAAACTTTTATATAGAGAGACATTCTTCACACTTCCCTGAGTTCTCAGGCTAACAGAAACTACATTACATTCTTAACATCTCCTGTGTTATCTATGTTCGAACTGTGATATCTGAAAACTGATTATTGTGAAGCTGCAGAACACCGAATTCTGCCCAGGGAAAGAATTCAGTGGGCTGTTTCTGTGGCTTTGCTATAGTCAGCGCTCTGGTGGAAAGTTATGGGTCGGGTTCAGGTAAGTGTGCGATTCTGCGGATGCTAGGGTTAGGGCACGGGTTAGGTGAGTTAGGGTTAGAGTGCAAGTGAGATGGGTGTGCGATAGTGGCAGACTTTAGGGTTAGAGTGGGATAGGTGAGTTAACGTTAGGACGTGGGTGATGGGTCTGCGATAATGACAGACTTTAGGGTTAGGGCAGGATAGATGAGTTAGGGTTAGGGTGAGGGTCAGGTGAATGTGCGATAGTGATGGACCATAGGGTTAGGGTTTGGGTTAAGGTAAGTGGATAGATAGTAGTGTATGTGTAGTTTAGTGTAGTGTTAGATGTAGGATTTTAAGTGTATGTGTGTGAATTGCTGCTTTTTTGGTGTGTTTGTGTTGTGTGTGTTTCTTGGAACAGTGATTTTTTTTCTCTGGGAAAAAAATCGCTGTTCTAAGACTTCAATGTTTTTGCACTTCAAGGTTAGAAGTTCGAACATATGCTGTTCGAACTTCAGCCATTTCGTTGAAGTGATATAGACCCCAGCAGAACAATAAAAATACATTTGCATGTTTAAATCTAACAATTTAACTTTTGGTTAAAACAATAGAAAGAATGTCTTCATCTAGACGGGCTGGAGCCAACTTTAGATCAAAGGGTCACAACATGCTTTTACTTCATCAGTAGAGAGCACTGTTATGACATTTTTTGCAGTTCCACATCTAACAGCAGTTTTTCCATTTAAGACAACAAGCCTGTGCCTTATATTAATATTTACAAATGATAGAGTTATCTATAAAATTCTATCTGGCTAGGCTGGCAGCCTTCACAACATGTGAAGAAAATAAAGGTCACTTAATAGAATGCAATATCTCAGTGGCTTTGCAGCATGCATAAATATTACCACCTCAACAGTGTAGGAGCTTGGGAAAGGGGTAAAAATGTGAACATACAGAAAAGTGGAACAAAGGATGTGAAGATAGTCTTGATACAGTCTGTTGTTACTTTAACACCCAGCTTGTTAATCTGGTGTGTGTACATATGCACCCTATATATATATATATATATATATATATATATATATATATATATATATATATATATATATATATATATATATATATATATATAAAGCACACACACACACACACACACACACACACACACACACACACACACACACACACACACACACACACACACACACACACACACACTCATGCACATTGCTTGTCTACTGTTTTAGCCCCAATTGCCCCCTGTGATATTTTCATAATTTGCTGTTCTTTATCTAGCAAGTAAGAAAGAAATGATAGCCGAATATTACTCCTGAAGGTTGTGCGTCAGGGCTGGTAAGTCGGCACGTAAAAATCAACTACCAATCATTAGCGGACCGGAGTTCTGCTGTGGCGACCCCTAACCGGGAAAAGCCGAAAGAGCTATTGGCTTTACATGTGTTTATCTAGCCTTGTCTAATCAGAAATGATATATGCTCTGCCGAAGTCTAGATATCAGTTGTGTGTCTTGAGAGGTAGCTATTTTCTAACAATAACTTTAAATGACTCACCTAAATAAATTTGATTTTATAAATTGTGTTTGTTCTCGTGTTCCTGCTGGTAACTGTTGATGATGTCATTAGTATAAGCTTAAAACGAATAACAAATATTGAGATTTTTCTGCTAAATTGTACTATTTATGAAACTAGTTTGACAGCTTGTAGGTTTTGATGAATTTATCAAAACATACAAGTAATAAAATAAGTACATGACCAGTTTGACCACACACACTAGCTCATTCAGTTGGATTATTTTTGCAGAATACTGTTGGCTTGTAGTCTTGGCAGGAAAACACTATAAAACATTTAATTTGTTTTTTTATATTTATATAACATACTGTATTCTTGAACTGCGAAATACATGCATTATGAGAAAACAATTTTTTTGTAACGAAGAGCTATGAACTGTATTTTGTGCCCTTTACCAACTACGTATGCAGAATATATTAAAAAATATATTTTCTGGGAGGATTAGTGACTGCACGTCTTACTGAAATAAAATACTTTTCCTTTTATTACAAAAGAATATTCTAACACAATTACATAAAATTTAGACGGAGAGCTTTTGCCTGTTGTTAGCATCTGTTTGCCTACAATACCAACTAGCATTCTGCCTGCATCACCAGCACCGCTTGTCCTTCACGCTACACTGCTTGCCTTCTCCTGTAGACACAATACCTCTTCGTTGAAATGCAAGGGACAGACTTGCATACTAATACTGGTATCCCAATGTGCTGCTGAAATGAATTTTATTTTCAAACAGTGCAAGTGCCATTCATAGATTTCTGTCACTGCCAACACAACTGCTTATGTGATTTTTTTCTTTTGTAGACTTGGGTATGCAACGAGAGCTTATGTTTAAAATGCCACATGTCCAAAGTGGTATTAAAATTAAAAAAGAAGAAAAGTTAAAATGTTACTTGGTAACACATGGTTTCTACTAATTAAATTCTCTGAGCTTATTAAACTGTGCAGCATTAGCTGCTGATATTCTGAGAGCATCAAATACTAATATCATTCTAGTCGCAAATTACTTGCTTTCCACAGCTGATTCACAATGCATTTTAACAATGAAATCTGCCCCTGTAACAACGTAGCTATCATCTAATTAATACCATAATGCTTTTACAGTAACTACTGCTATCCAGTAAAATATATAAACAAGCTGGGGTATGAAACTGCAATTGTCTCTGCTGTCAATCAGTTATGAATTTCTAGGAGCACTATAAAGTTTAACATTAAATACAAATGTTAACTAGAATATTCTTTGCAGAATTCAAGGTTAGCCAGCTTTTCTCTGACTGACCTTGAGCAAAGCATATGACCATTCTTCGTTTCTGCCTCCTTCAAGCTGCAGAATAGTTAACCTTGGTGAATGTCCCAAAGCAGGCCACAGCAGGGAGAATAAAAAAGATGAAAGGTATTAACCCTGGCTTACTGGATAGCAGATAATGCGTGATATGAGCTAAACTACAGGAATGATGTTGTTTTTCTCTGCTATTATACTGAATCTGCCTGCTGCCAGCCTCAGGTTGCCTGCGTACTGTTGTGATGCTGTAATTTACACTACCCCCTCTTCCATTTCTGTAATGGTTCACTCCAGCTGCCTTGGAAATCTGACTCAAATTATAACCTGCAAATGATCTGCTAAAACCATTAACAGCTTAATTTCCTTCAGAGATGTTGTACTTGCAAGATATGTATTTTTCTTCAGCTCAAACAAATACAATGAGAGAAAGATTAACAACATAATTATGAGGTATATATAGCAAGAATGATAACTAAACAAAATTATATAGAGTAATATTAGTCATAGTATAAAGGACATAAGCAGTTTTCTAGGCCATTATCTTGAAAAATTAGTTCTGTCATTCTTGTACAGTCATTCTTGTACAGTATGTTTGCTTTGAGCACATATAATGAATGTGGTTCATTGCTATTTTAGTGATGATTTGCTTATTTGAATTTAATTTCCAATAAGGCTGCAGTTCATTTTATTTTGGTTGTGTTTACTGGGTTTGTTCAACTGGGTTTAGTTAAAAATCCCTTTTCAGCAGAGGCTCAGGGAGAAAAGCTCCAACATAAATAACATACATTAACAATTATGCATACTTTTCCAAATTAGATTACACTCATATAGGATCATAGGAGGTTACTAGGCTAATGGCCCTGAGGCCCTTACAAGCCTAGCCAAGAGTCAGTCAGCACCTGTCACCCCTGTCAATGAGGGACAAAGGTGGAACCCCTAGGACAAATTTATGGTTTCCCATCCAGTCATCAAGGCTGAGTTTGAAGAGGGCCATTGAGGTATTCTGACATGTATGGGAAGTCTACTCCAGAGACAGGGCAGCCTCTGGGAGACAAACCTGTCTCTCCAGCAGGTTTTGTTGATGTCATATATTATATTTAGGCCTATCGAGTGGGTAATGCACGAGGAGTTAGACGTATGGATATGGAGCATCTCTAGTAGGGCAGGGTCCAAGATTGCCTTGTAGGTGAGATACAGCTCACCCCTGAGCAATCTGTATGATATTGAGTAGAATGATAGTGATTTAAGCCTGTCCACACAGGATAGGTGTTGGAGGCCATGGATTCTCTTTGTGAGGCATTTCTGTGGCCTTTCCAGTTGGTGCAGGTGTTTGGAGAGGTGCATACCAAACAGGGCATTATACTCACTCATAGGTCTAATAAAGGAGGAGTACAGAGAGGTAATAACCTCCTTTTTTCTGGATGCAATCGCTTTACTTATAAGATGAACCAAATAAAAGGCTTTTCTGACCACCACCGCCACATGATGGTTGAATATGAGATTGTTGTCAACCTGAGTACCCAGGTCTCTCACCACAGGTTGTGTGCTTATGGGGTTGCAATTGATGTGGTAATCAGTAGGGGCCATGTTTTTGGTGAATGGTACAATAATACATTTTTTTGCATTTAACTTAAGGCTATAACTTTGGCACCAGTTATTTGTAGCTGTGAGACCCTCTTGCAGTATGTTAAAATCAACTGGGGAGTCAGTGACAGCACCCAACTTACAGTCATCCACAAACTTGGTCAGCCACAGGCCCTTTGTCTTTCCCTGGAGCTCTGTGAAGTATATGTCAAACAGTAGGTGTCCCAGGGCAGATCCCTGGGGAACACCACTAGTGACAGATCTGCTGTTGAAGGTAGCAGCACCTATTCTGACCTTGTGGGTCCTATCTGTGAGCCAGTTGGCCACCCATCTGACTAGATAGGGATTAACACCAAGTTGTGTTAGCTTTTCAATGATGCCCGAGTGGAGGATTGTGTCAAAGACCTTGGTCAGGTCAAGGTAAGCTGTATGTACTGACTTTCCCTCATCCAGGGCCTTGGTGACAGTCTCAAAGAAGTCAACTAGGTTCAATAGGCAATATCTGCCCCTGTCAAATCTGAACTGGGTGGTAAGACAACTATTACAGTATAAAAGATACTCACACAATTATTAGATGCTTCACATTGAGCATTTGCAGAGGTGTATTACTGAGTTTGTCAAATAGATAATAGATATTGATTACAGTTAAGAGGTGGAATGTTAAGTAGTTCAGAGTCAATTATATATAGGTATTGTAAGGTTTATATTAGAAGTATAGAGCTGGGTGGCACACAGTCTCACAAAAACAATGTATATAGCTCAGAGAAGCTAGTAAACATATTCAAGCATTGTGAAGACTGCTTGTGAGGTATAGGATTCTGAATTAAAATAAATGGTTTGATGATATAGCAAGCTGAAGAAAACAGTTGTAACCTGGAGATATACAGGAGCTTAACCGCTGATTTGACAGGTGATGTTTTAGTTGTGTTTTAAGTAAGTTTGCAGTCTGAATGAATTTTAGAGGTAGAGGGATGTGGTTCCATAGTTTAGATACAATATTTGAATACAGAGAGTCACCTGCAGTATTAGATGATTCAGTTGCAGTTATTAGTGACTTTTCTCTAGAACATAAAATTATATTGGGGTGGTAGTGTTGTAGTAAGTTGGTAAAGGCTGGGAAATTTTCTGGCTTGTAGAAAAGTCTGTGTATTGTAGTTGTGTCTATATTAAATTATCGAAAGGAACGAATGTCGAATGGCCGAAATATCGAAAGTGCAGTTCATCGAGTTCTGGTTTGTGGGATTGGCGTGCAGTGAAGATCGGGAATTTTGTCCTTTCCTCACTGTAGTGTGATCTCTGAGTTGGTATATATAATTAGCAGGGGGTGTGGGGGTGCAGCCCCCCACAAAACCAAGTAATTTGAACAGCACTTTTGATATTTCGGACGTTCGACATTCATTCCGTTCGATAATTTAATATAGACCCTTGTAGCTAGATGAGAAGAAGTTATGTGATATGGTAGTGTTAACACGTTTAATTCTCTGAAGGCTAGGCAGTGATGTGTTCTGTTGTTGGAGTTTACTGCAAATGTGGCTATTTTGTTATAACATTGTTCAAGTTTGGACAGTGGTATGAACTGAAGGTCAGTGAAGCTACTGTACAGAGGAGAGATGGTAGTAAGAAAGCAGAAGCTATAAATAAGTCTTCTGGCCATGTTAGTGAGGTATGGTTTAACTCTATATAATGTACCTAATTTTTGATGAGTTTTTATACCCACTTGTGACATAAGGTGGTCAAATTTCAACTGGTCATCTATGATAACACCCAGTAATTTTGTGTGGTTTACTGGTTTACTTGTTCTGTTGTGGTGTTGTTTGCAGAGATGATAGTGAATACTGTTGTTTGGGGTAAAGAGCAGTAATTTTTTTTGTAGGGTTTAGAAGTAGTTGTGAATTATTTAGTCATGTTTCAGTAAGAAGGATTGCTCTGTAAGGTCTTGGAATTTAGCAAGAGTATTGGCAGAGCAGATAGGGAATGGACTATCACAGAAGGAAAACGATTAGGATTACAGAACAGAAACACTGACTGGTTCATTTCTACACCACTAAGTTCTACTTGCTAAGGCCCTTTATTTTGGAAATATACATAATGAAACTAGATTTTTTTCCTTTCCTGAGTTTTGTAGAGTGGAAGCCTTTATTGGGATTTTAGGGACAAAAGAAGGGAAGTTTGTGTCTATGTTCAACAGATATTACATTTTTTTTAGATTTAAACTACTCCAATTTGTGGCAACTGTCACTTGTGTATTTGGCAAATGAGTTACATGAGCCATTTTCTTTGTAATTCTCTTTTTTTCTTCCTGAGACTTTTTATTCAGTTTTTTTTTTCTGGTGACCCTTTCCCCATTTGAGACAAGACACATCATGAAACTCCTGGATTTTCTGTCTTCCTTGGCTTAGTTTGGCTGCAGTCCTTTTCTGTTTTAAACATGGCTGCATCTCAGTAATGACTGTCCACCTGTAGGCCACATAGGTTGCAACTTATTTCTCCAACTTTAATCATGTTGAGTTGGCTTTCTTCTCTTTTACTACTCAAAAAAGTTCATTCCTATAGCCAGTTCCATGGTCATTTTAACTCCTCCCCCCATGGATTTCAGCTGGTCCCATTCTTATCAGACTAGATATCTTTTCATATTTCTTTTAAGCAGATAACTTACAGTGGTGATTGCAATATCAGCTTATTTAACAACTAGTACCTGACTTTTTCTGTTAATCTGCTAAGTTTTCTGCTGGTCAGGGATGGTAGACACAGGACCTCCAATAACCAGAGTAGGGAACATCCTTTTCTAGACCTTGAACAAGCAGTATTTGTTGGCTCATTATTTCATTTTAGGTTATCATGATAATGTCTTTTTTGTCATTGATTGGTGACCGAGCCAAAGGCTTCCCACTGGTCAATTGAGTTAAATCTACTGATGTTTCTTCTGCTGATGCTAGCTGATACTTATTGAAGCAGCAGTGGAATAGACATAACTTCCATTTCTTAATGTGTTTAAATATTTTGAAGATCACTGCCATATGCTGTCTTATGTAATAAGGTTTATGAAGTTTTTTTGATGGACAAAAGTGCTTACTTTTTTATGTGTGAATTTATTCAAGCTAATGTTTCAGTTAAAGTATTTGCACACTGTATCTATGCTTCTTTCTCAAGCATATGCTGCAGTTGTTACACAAGTGATTCTGTCTTCATTGGGCTATTTGTTATTATAGATTACAGTAAAACAGTTCTATAGTGAAGTGGCTGAGTGCAATTGTGGTAGTCCCAGGTGGCTGTAATTTCAAGTGATCTAGTATAGCTGGTCATACGTGAGTATTTTCTGGTGTGGTACCACTGAGTTTAGATATACTAAGCATGTGTTTTTTTTATTATGTGTGTATTAGTATATCTCAGTAGAAATGGTGTGGGGGTCTAGAGTGTACAACACATGCACACGCACACACACACACACACACACACACACACACACACACACACACACACACACACACACACACACACACACACACATATTTATTTAGAAAATTGATTTAGGACACAAGACAATCTTATTTACTTATTTATGTTTTATTAACTGGGTGAACACAGCTGGACAGTGTCTGTTTTTAGAGGGGAATTAGGGAGCAAAACCCACAGTATAAAAAGAAGAAAAATGCATAGAATTCAGAAACAAATAGAACAGAAACAGCACAGTTACTCATAATGCTTTGATTAGCCAACATGAAGAAAATATGAACAACAAATACCTAATTTAATTCCCACAAACTCTGCAAATGAAAAAAAAAGCATTCTGTTTCATAAGTGCAGTGACAAATGATGGTTGTGCGCACAACATATATTACTGCTCATCCAGTCTTGCAAGGCTTGTTAAGGCACTCATTTATTTGACTTACACCCACAGCACACTGGCTGTGGAATGACATCTGTTATGTACCTGGCTCATCATGAGTTATTGTTTATACACATAACCTAAAAAAAACGGTAGCTAAAAATGCTATTAATCCATTAACCCAAATAAACATATCAAGGCATGCATAAAGAGAAAGCAGGAGCAACTAAATCGACCAAGCAGCGCTACTAGTTATCATCGTAACGAAAACAGAGGTGCGACCGTAAGTGATTATGGGGTGCAAAAATCATTGAAGATTGGGAGGGTACAGAGGGTGGGAGAAATGTTTCCTTACAACACTTAGTAAAACTGACTGTAAAATTGAGAATTAACTGAAACATTCAGATAAGGTAAAATGTAAAGTAGGGGAATTAGCCATTTCTGATAAACGTGTAGGGTGCGTGTTTGGAGGTTACATAATTTGGTTTAAAAATGGACAAAGTAACGCTATTGCAAATGTTAGTATCAGGGAGGGAATTCCATAGGCAGGGTCAGTTTTGGAGAAAGTAGGTAAACTCACTGGATGAAATGTGAAAGGTGGCCTTTAAGGGTGAGTGTGCGTACATTTTTTAGAATAGATGGGATAGTGATGGATTTGTAAGTGGAGTGTTTGGGCCCATGGACAATGATTGGACTGTAGCACTTTGAATCTTAATGTATCTTGCCAGGCTCTGGCTGTAATGCTTAACCATTTTGTGTTAAACAGCATAAAGCAGTGGTTATAACAGTGTTTCATGAAGACAGTGAATCATTATGTCTTTAATAATATTTTTCTGAAGAAATGCAGTGTTCTTTTGGGAGCCAAAAGCATTAATAGTAGGGCATCATTTTTAATTAAGTTACTCTGGATTCATGTCTGGTCTGATGCCTACCTTGGTAGTGTAGTGCTAAATGCATGCTAAGTTGCATACTTTTTGTAGAGCTAGTCTGGGGAAGTGAGTAGGAGATTATATGACCTAGGGAAGAGATTATTGGGGTGGGGGGGGGGTGGGGATGGTGCAGTCTGTTATTTTGCATTGATTTATAAGGTGTATCAGCCCGTAGATTGTTATACTTATGGGGCTGTGGAAATAGAGCTACTCATATGGAAGGTGCTGATAGTTGTCCCCCCACCAAAGAAATGTACTGTGCATGATACTTTAGTTAATTGTCTATTTTCCTAGAAGCAGTGTATACATGTATGAGAATTGATATACTTCTTTAAATTTTTAATTTCAGCCATGTCCATTGACTTGTAGTTCAATAATTACCTGCCTATGAACTCGATAAAAGAGAGAGAGAGAGAGAGATGCCACAGTTCTATTGATGACCAGAGACAAACAATTACTGTACTTAAAAATAAAATTACATTTTTGTGAGAAGACATATGGAAATTTTACCCACGACTTTTAAATATAATTTCTAGTCATTACCATGATTCCATTATAAACTTTTGTTGTATCTATATATACAAAATAAAAAAACAGATTTTAAATATAGAACACTCAGTAAGCAAACTGACAGCATTATATGCAAATAAAAGAAGAAACTCAAGTTATGGTGAATGAGCAATCTGGTTTAAAAGGACGAATTCCATGAATATACTGTGATTTTATAATAATCAGATAATCCACATTTGGGACTTATTTATCCGTATTTTCCAAGGAAGAAAATAAAAAATGAGTGTCTCTGCTGATGATACACATCTCTGCCTTTTCTTTCAGTCTGATTCGTCCCGTACCTACATAGACTGTGTTTTATTAGCCGAGGCAAACTATTTGAAAGTTGGAGGTTTGCTAGTGGCAGCCCTTAATAAAAAGGACATATACTTTGCTTTTGTTTTGTTTTATTATTTTATTAATGTTTGGTGATACAAAATGACATCCTTAGATGGGTGATGACATACACTAAGCTTTCCTTTGCTTAAATATAGCGAAATGGCATTCAGAGTCTGAAGGCATGGATGTTCAGTTAAGCAGACACGATATGGTCTGAGGTGCAAGCAATTTTTGATTTTTATCAGTTACTAGGCTACAGTATAAATTACTGCAATGTCTTCTGTCAGTAAATAAGTAAGTACAGTAAACTCTCAGTTAACCGGCATTCATGGTGATTGGTAGATGCCGGATAACCATAGTTTGTGGTTGCCTGAGAGTTACTATTAAAAATAGGCCTGATTAATACTGTACCCTATATTATTTGTTTGGTTTGACTTGTTCTCAGTTTGGGTAGAGAGGGGAATTTATTTATATCTTCCTTTTCAAAACTCTAAAACTCTAATCTAAAACTCTAAAAACATCAGGTATGTTTCTCCGGGGGGGGGGCACAGAAAGTGCAACTCATGAAAATTATACTGTATTTTTTTGATATTTTTTTTGCTGGTTGCTTGAGTTCTGGTTAACTGAGAGTTTACTGTAATGTATTGTTGCTGGTAGTGACTTCAAGAACTATATAAGTTGTTCTGCCATTTTACAAAAAAGTCTAGCAAGACATAACTGCAGTGTTGGACTTTGACTTGTTCACTCAGTAGAAAGTATCATGTTAGAAAAAATAAATGAAGTCAGATGACACTATGAGAAAAGTGAAGGTTGTTGCACGCAATGAAAGTCTGCATCCACAGCGAATGACTTCAGTACTTAGGAATGCTTAGTTCGCTTTGCAGAAGAATTAGATTGATTTGTTATGGGTCTTTAAATCCTTTAAACATGAATCATTGACTGTATGTCTGTAACTTAATCCATTTAACAACCGTCAAACGTGCTCTGTAGCAAAGATACACTGAAAGGCTTAAGATACAAAATCAGTGCGAAAACATGATGAAACAGAAACACTTCATTTTGTGACTGCTGGTTTCATTGAGAGGTATGTTGATGTGCACTTGAAAAGGCACAGCTACACTAGGAGAAACATCACTTTGCTGCATGGTAAAGCCATCTGAGTTAGAGGTAGCATAGCATGCTGCAAGTTGGGTGTGGGACACCTCTGTACCCTCATTATGTAAAATGTTTTTTACTTTTTTTTTTTTGAGTTTTCCGTGGCTGCTGTTGTTTGGACATTTCATTTAATTTGAAGTAGCTCTTGCACAGGATGTTGTCATGATTCCAGCATGGACTCAAATCATGTATAAAGAAATTGTAAACTTCAGTACCAGAAATAATAGAAAATATTCTTGATTTATAATGCAAAGCACTGGAACAACCTGCCAACTTGCATGTTATCTAACTCTAGTACAGATCAGCAGTGCGACCTAAGCTGCTTTGCAATCCCAGTACACAATCTGCATATTCACGTCTCGATCAGTGGGGGTTACTGGTATAGGGAGGAGCTCAGGTACAAATCTGGGAACTTCTTTTACTTCTGGTTTCCTGTGCTGTACAGAGCTGCCACCCTACGTTCAGTATATGCAGCTGGGTTATACCTGGGGAATGGCATTGTGACAGTCTGGTGGTATGTGAACTACATGGCAAACGGGCAAATCACTGAACCCTTGACAGAGTGTCAAGGAACATTAAGCACGTCTCTGTATGTCTGTGCTGTGATTCACAGAGATCTATGTAGAAGAGTGGGTGTTCCACACAGACTCCTTGGTAGGCCTGCCTTCCTTTTATAAACAAAGTATGCCTGTTTTACCCAATGTTAGGAGAATGCAGCTTATGTATACTGCTAATTTACAGTGCTCTGTTTCACCAAACTAGACATTTTTTATCCCCTTGCTGAACCGAGTCTGATGTCTCTACTGCCTGCACTCAGCCCATTCATTCTGGGGTGAGAGCCATGAATCCCTGGGTTAGACAAAAGCTCTATGGCCCATTTCTTCTTGTCTTGGAATCCCTATAAGCTTATCTGGTCATTGGCAAGATTCAAGTGGGAGGGAGTGGACCAGTTTGCTGGTCCTGTGGGAAAGCCTATGCTCTTCCCTGGTAGTGCATCAGCTTTTTTTAGGATATGACTGCAAATTTGTCTCCATACCTTGAATTCCCCTGGGCTTAATATACAACTTTCACATGACAGTGCAGGTTTACTAGGTCAGAGGTTTACGGGGTGGAACACCTAGTGTTCCTGCTAGGTGTCACCCATGGGGTGAGACAAAACTACCTCCCAGGATGTGACAGCCTGAAATGATCACTTACTGCCATCCTTCCCTGCCACCTTCTACAGGTGCCCAAACCACCATTTGAACTTGTCACCTTTGACGTTGTCAGGGCTTTGTCCTTCTATCCATGGTAATGTCCACTTAAACTGGAGTTTTCATGAATCAGCACTGATATACAAAACTCTGTTCTGTATTAATGTGATGTGTTGAAGAAATGGCTATACCTAAAGTTTTGGATGAGAACACAGATCTCTGCTAAGTTTAAAAGGCAGCATTTGACAAAATGTACACAATTTCATAACTTTATTCTGAAAAAATGTAGTTTTGCCATATTTAGTAACAGCTCTCTCCTACAATGTACAGTCTATCCAACATCCCACCCCAAAATGTTAATGTAGTTAGGGATCTTGGAGACTGGGCTGAGAATTACCTGTCCTTTGACCTTTATGTGACATTGCTAGCTAGAAAAAATTTTGTTAAGCTCAGCTAATATCTAAAGGCATATTATCTAGATCAAAAGAAGATATCATCTGTCTATATGCAGCCCTAATTAGACCAATTGATTACAATGCCCCCTTTGGGGTATACCTTTCAAGACACATTAACCAACTGGAAAAGGCCCAAAGGTTTCTAACCAAGAAGAGTGCTGGCCTAAAGGCTCTGAGCTACCAGAAAAGTCTTG
Source organism: Protopterus annectens (assembly GCF_019279795.1). NCBI lineage: Eukaryota > Metazoa > Chordata > Ceratodontiformes > Protopteridae > Protopterus > Protopterus annectens. The sequence continues at coordinate 1,279,399,253 of NC_056728.1, forward strand.
AAGCACTGTCTCTGTAGTTCTGTACTCAGTTCCTTATACATTCTTGTGGGGGGATCTATGCCTTGTATTCCATGTCATTAATGACCCCATCCTCTTTGATCTTTTTTTCTTTTTAAGTCAAATACTTTCACTAGTACCAGAACTGGGAACTTTAAATTGTCAACAAGACCTAAATAAAATGCAATGGAGATGCCAATTTATTAATCAGTGCCTACCACACCTCTAGAACAGATGTCCTCTGCAAGTTAAAGAAGGTGAAACCATATAATATTTCAGATTATATCTGGATGATTAGATGGGTTCCAATGAATTTGCTTTGGGACTGACCTGCTTTTCCCTTCTTGAGTAGGGTGTACAGCATGAGGTTAGGTATTGACAAGGTGTAAAGGGTCTAGTGACTTAGTTGCCTTGTATTTTCTATGATCCTGTAAGCACCTCTGTGAACTTATTTTATTTATTTATTCATTCGTTCATTTATTTTAGTTTATTTATGAGGGTAGGGAACTGATCAGATATAATCAATTTCACACCCAGTCTGGGACATAAATAAACGAGATGTTTAATACAAAATACTGTATTTAGAAATTAGCAATAAGCATTATAAATGTAATACAAGAATACAAAGTAAATGAAAGACACTTTCAGCAGGTTAGTATCTGATTGGTGAACAAATGATATATACAATAATAGATAATATATGCAATAAGACAAAACATGTTCATAGGTTCATAGGTAAGTATGAGTCAAATAGACTTTAATTGCCTTGTAACTATATTTTTGGTAACACCTTTGCATTCACACATGCTTTCTGTAGCTTTTATGACAGTTTGTTTTGGATACAGTTTTTTTGCTGGCCTGCATGCATGTGCAAGCAACATATTGCTCCAGTGGTCTATGCAAAATAATTAAAACTTTAAATAGCTCTTCTGATGGAAATAAAGTAAAAGTTGCTATAAATAACTGACAGCCCCATAGAGTTGCAATTGCAACTTTAAATAGATCTTGATTAACTCTCTATCTCGAATAGCATGAATATATTGGGAACATGTAAAAATTAAAGTTATGTGCTTAGTATAGCTATGCATCTCTGTTGTCTGTTTTCATTCTTCCTTAACTATTCAGTCTCAGATTAGACCTCAGATCTGACCATAGTAATGGGTTCTAATCCTAGCCCTAATGCTGTTCAAACCCTCAACTCTAACCCAACACCTTAACATCATTAAAACCTTCCCATAACACTGCCACTACACAAGACAGACTCAGACACACACGCATTCACAAATATAAAAAAAAAACACTAAATCTGTCCCTCTAACCTAACCTGCACCCTAAAAATACACAAACTCATACACAGACACACAACACCCATCCTTCACTCACCTCTGACTCAAATTCTAACTCAAAACCACACACACACACACACACACACACACACACACACACACACACACACACACACACACACACACACACACTCTTACCCCCCCAACAACACTTACCAATATCAATATTCCATATAATTGATATAGCCATCGTTTGACCATCCATACTGTCGACATTAAATCATGTCCCTGCATTTGTTGAACAAATGTACATTTGGTCAAATGCAGGGGAACCATTCACAGACATAGACATAAGACTTCAGAATTCTAGAACAAATTACACTTCCAATTTTACCACGGTGCTGTGCTTGGCATCAAGCAGCACTGCTAACAAATTTATGAAATGGTAACTGAAGCTTTACGTGCTATCCCAAAAACTGAGCAGAATTGGCAGCCACTTCTGTCTTGAGTAGTCTGTTAGGCTGTTTTGCTAATACCTTCTCCAGGTGAACATATCCCTGCTGAAAGTCAAGAGTTCAAACTCGGGTATGTGCATTTTGCTTGCCTGACAGCTGAAGTTCCATACCTTAGACACATGTTATTTCACTCTCCGAGTGCTTCTGTTGCATGCCCTGCTAATTTGGTGGTCCTTAACATGTTGATGCATATGTGGTTTATGTTGCCATTGTATTAACATAATAAACGTATCTGGATTCTTATGCTGCTTTTGTGATGGCCACTTGGGAGATATCTGTAATTAATAGCTATGTAGGTGATCCATGTATATCTGTAAGGATGTGTGGTGTGATGTGTTGTGGGGGACTTGCAGCATGACCGCTTCACTGGCTACCTTTGTTAAGGCATTTGTATGGTATGTCTGTCATGTGATAGTTCTGCATTTACTTCCTTTGAGATCTGTATGTTGCTCTGTTTAATTGCTATCAGCCTGCACATGTAGAACATTTCAAAGGTGTGTGTGTTTATGGCTGCTTGTATTATGACATTTGTGGTGTTTTGTATTAACATTACAGCATGGATAGACTTGTGTGTGGACTGCAGTGCTCACTTTGGGGTAAACTGTTCTGACATTTCTAACCCACACTTATGTTAATTAAGGATGCATGGCTCTCGCTCCATTGTGTGAGATATGTACATGTTGTGCAGCACTGCAGTGATTCATTTTACAACAAAACATTCTCACACATTTATGTTACATTATGGATACACAACTCACACTCCATTGTTGTGATGTATGTAAATTTTGCTGCAGCACTCCAGTGACCCCCTTTGGGACAAACCATTATTATATTTGTAACCCACACTAATGGTATACTATGGATGCATATCTCTCGCTCCATTGTTGTGAGATATGTACATATTGCATTACACTAATGGTTGGCTGACATACATCTCACATGTACATACTTCTCACCTTCTCTGACTTTCACAGCTTGTCCATTTTTTGCATCATAGTTATATGCTGTTCTTCCTGATGTTTGTTGTTGTCATCTGGCATATCCTAGAGGTTTGCAGTCACTAATGAAAGACATTTGAGTTTTTGATATCACACCATTTAGAAAATGCATAATACTAGTGCATCTCTTATTATATCCACTTTCACATTGTATATGGTGGATACTTACAAGATGTCCCTAATTTTGCACCTTTGCTCCTCACATCTTTTGTGATTGTCCAGTAGTCTTGCATTGTAAGGTTGAGAGGTGGCCTGTATATAATTCAAAGTGTATTAAGTTGCCATATTTTCATACACATTTTAATGATGCACTATGCATATCACATTTAAAAGTAATTTTCAACATCTCCACGATTCAATCACCGAACATCATTGTTTGTCTTCCTGTCTGTCTGTATGTGGTTTGTCATACACGCTCATTTGTGTACGTCATGTACATACATATGGCCATGCAGTTGCTTACCATGATATGGTCATGAGCCTGTGCTGCTCTTCTTGTCATGATATGTTTATTGGCTGTGTGCATATTTGATTAGCAATGTTGCTTGTTGCACTAACATGGTCAATTGTGTGTGATATGGACATGACATTAATGAATCCCTGGTGTATAAAGAAAAAAATATAACAGCTCCAATGTAGTGCAAAACTCCAATAAAAGTACTTTTTTGTACAGCAAGGACAGTATACATATTTTAATATTACATTGTGTCTAGTTCATATTATGCAATATCCAATAACTTTACACCCCCACTATATACAAATAAAATATTACTATATGTAATAGTACACAAAACATGGAATTACTGTATATATATATATATATATATATATATATATATATGGGTCTATGTCACAAAATCGAACTTCCAAAATGTCGAACACCATAAGTTCAAACTTGGAAGATGTCATTCAGATAACATCGAAACTTCAAAACAGCGAATTTTTTCCCAGGGAAAAAATTCACTGTTCCGAAAAACACACACATAGCAGAATCACACCAAACACCTTCAAAACCTACACTAAACCTAACATACACCACTATCTATGCACTATCCTTAACCCAGCCCTAACCCTAAAGTCTGTCACTATCGCACACTTACCTGACCCATGCCCTTACCCTAAAGTCCATCAATATTGCACACTTACCTGACCTGCGCCCTAACCCTAAAGTCCGTCACTATTGCATACTTACCTGACCTGCGCCCTAACCATAAAGTCCGTCACTATCATACACTTACATGACCCGCGCCCTAACCTTAAAGTCTTTCACTACCTGTTTGTACACTTACCTTGACCCGGTCCGAAAATGCCGAAGCCGCAGAAACGGCCAACCAAATTTTTTCCCTGTGAAAGAATTCAGGTTTCCATGGCTTCGACATTCTCAACTTTCGCACTACCAAGTTCGTCCTTCTGGTATTCGGCGTTCTTAATGTTCGATTTCGAGATAGGAACCTATATATATATATATATATATATATATATATATATATATATATATATATAAAAGAGTATCACTTTTCATTTCAAATAGATCTCTTTTATATAATGAATTAATTTACTTTATAATCAAATATTAAAACATAAAAGCAGACACACTAAAAATTCACGGACCTTCTTAAAATGCTACAAAGGTACTGTTATTTATTAATAAGTAAAAATAGAAAACATCCTCTAGAACATTAATCCCAAAGGTACTGCTATTTATTAATAAGTAAAAATAGAAAACATTCTCTAGAACATTAATCCCAAAGGGTTTGCTATTCATTAATAAGTAAAAATAGAAAACGCCCTATAGAACATTAATCTTATATTTATGCAGTACACATTTTGCAAAATAATTAAAATAAATGCATTCTTAAAAGACAACTGGAAAAAAAACACTTTTGAAATTAATCTCACATTTTGTAATATTTTTCTTTATCTGTTCTGTAATTCAGTAAAAGCCCTAGCGTGAGCCATACAGCTTGTGCTAGAAAGGCCCTTCAGGTGGGATGTGCCAATTTACGATTCAGGAAGATGTTAGATGCAGTAAGATTCAACCTTATTTTTGGCTAATTTGTATGATTCATGCATTGCAGGTACTACCATGATATGCAGATAGTGGTAGTATCCTGCTGTTTGTATAGGAAGTGGAATTCCCCTCCAGTCGCTCTCTTACAAACAGATATGTAAGCAGAAGCACATGCCCAGACACACACACACGCACACACACACACACACACACACACACACACACACACACACACACACACACACACACACACACACACACACACACACACACACACACACACACACACACACACACACACACTACAGTCCCTGTACCTATCCCTACTCTGCTGTAGTCCCCCCTGCATTGGTAATACAGTCTCCCCCACATTGGTAATACTTAAGTGCCATTACAGCACATATGACTTAGGCCCTGGTGGTCTAGTGTATCTTCCCATACTCTGATCCCCATTACTATATCGGGTCCCGTTACTCCATTTTAAAGAGTCAGTCCTGGTGGTCTATTGGTCCCCCCCACTACCATTGTTGCCATAACAGCACTTAAAACTGTAAGTCCTGGTGTCTGGTGGTTTACCCCCCAACCCTGTCAAGGTATTTTGCCCTTAGGGCACTTTAAGGGACATTCTATGGTGGTCTCATGTATCCCCCATCCCCATAGTAATATTGGTGACATTGCTGCACTTTAGACATTCATCCCTGTTGTTCAGTGGTTCCCCCCATCCCTGATCCCTGTGGTGATGTTTATGCCATCACAGCAAATCCCTGCTGGTCTACTAATTCTCCCTACCACTGATCCCCATACTGCAGTTGCTGCCGTTATAGCACTTAAGAGTTGCATCTGGTGTACCCCCTACATCCTTGTCATGCTGTTCTGCATCTTAGGACACTACTCCAGGTGTCAAGTGGATCCCCCATCATTGTGATAACATCAGTGCTGTATGGCAGAGTGTGTATCTCCCCACTTTTAAACATTCTCTCTGGTGTCTAGTGGTTTCCCCACCCCTACTCTCTGGTATGATGATAGTGCTGTTATGGCACTTTTACAGTCAGCCCTGGTGTCTAGTGATTTCCCCTGACCATATTCATAGTCTTTGTTGAACACGGCCTTTTGGCTGGGTTTGCAACTGTGATGTGATGGGGATGGCCATGCCGATTTACATGGCCGAGTACTTTCTTGAATGGCTTCATGAGCCCATTGCCTTATGTCGCTTCCTCTGGAATGCCACATTAGCTTTTCATGTGGTGGCAGGACTAGCCCTTTATGCTGCTGCATGTCTTCTTGTTGGTTGAGTGCCTCATGAATACAAAAAACATACCATGGTATGTAATCGGCCATGTACACATAGTAGTAGGTTTATGAATTTGGCCCTCTGCTTAAATGGCATTTGACCTTTACTGACTGCACAAAGCAAAACAACATTAACTAATCATATTTTTCCAAAGGTTAATGACTTTGAAAAAAAAGTAATGCTATCAGGCTACTGGTACATTTAAACACTGAATACAAAACAAAAGAGTCATTGGTATATTAATAGCAAGCTAAGCAAAGTGGAATTACTGATAACAGTTCACTGCTCTTAATGTGTGCATTATTCATGAGTACAAGTTGTTTTTTTTCATAACCATGTCTTTTGTTATTTTGTATTACTGCAAGCTAATATTATTACTGCCATTTATTAAATTCAACAGTGCAGTGTTAAATGTTGGTTTAAATCTATGCTTTAAAATGCAGCATCTTGCTGTATGTCACAGCTCCACTTGGAAACTACATTTTCCTGTATGCTGTTTTAATTTGTCACTTTTGCATTTGTGAAAAAATTGAAATGCAAATCATCACAGTCCATTTGGAAATGACAGTGCCAACTCCTTTTGGTGTGTCACAAAAGGGAATATTAGTATACAATATTGATATGGAGTTATTAGTGGTGTGGCCTTCATTTTCCCAGTAGTACTACAGTGTCACATGTTGGTTTGTCCATGAACCTCAGCAGGATATAATGACTACACTAGAGCTGCAAAGTGATGTTCTATTATTTTCTAGACCAAACAAAAATGTAAAACTGTTACAGAATCTTTGCAAAATCAAGCATAGCAAAGGCAATACAATAAATATTTATAAAACAACACAAGTTCAAGAAAGGGGAGGACATGTTCCTAGAGAAATCACCCTCCAAAGCAGTATCAGTGACCTCTCATTCTTACTACAAAAATAGCATTCAGCACTGCTCCCTTCTAAAACTGAAACACCTGCCACTGCCAAGGGAAAGGGGGGGTTACCTATGAAGACATACAGAACTAACTCAAAAAACAAACCACCCTGGTAGAATCACAAAATCAACAGGCTGTACAACAGGAGGAAGAAAATCATGGCAAAAATTAGGAAGTTCAGCACCCAGCAGTATAAAAGCACTCTCATCAAACTAAACAAACAACTTAGAGGACAAATGAAGTTTACCAAAGCCAAATCTGATGTAAGTTTGGCCTGCCTGGACAAGGACAACCACAAAGCATTCTTTAGCTATGTATGAACCTCAAAGACAATACACAATTGTGTGCAGAGCTCATTGTAAATGGAGCCATGTATACTGACCCAGAAGACATAGCAAATCTCCTGGCTGATAAAGTCAGCTCCATCTTTAACCCTCTCTCCCCTCAACCTTCCCTTAGGAAATGTCATCAAATCAAATGTAACTCCCCATACTATCACTAGGGAGCAGGCCCTTAATGCTCTTTCTAAGAACACTGCATCAATGGGCCCAGATGATATCCCAGAATGCCTTCTAAATAGCATGAAACCTGACCTATCAGGGCCTCTGGAATTACTATTTAACTGTAGCCTCCAAACAAGTTTCATGCCTCATGAATGGAGAAAGGCAACAGTCATCCCTCTGCACAAAGGTGGGCCATCTACAGACCCTGGAAACTACAGACCCATAGGTCTCACTAGTCTTATATATAAAGCCATGGAAGGAATTATGGAGATGATTAATAAGAGATATAGTAACCCTCCAGACACTAGACCCAACCCAGTTTGGCTTTGTCAAGGGCAGATCATCCCTACTCAACCTGGTGGACTTCTTTAAGAAGGCCATCAAAGCAATGGATGAGGGCAAAATCATTCACACTGCCTACCTTGACCTAGCCAAGGCATTTGATACAATACCACACTCAGGCATTGTTGACAAACTCAAGAGGTTAGGTACAAACACATATGTCACCCGGTGGATAGCCAATTGGCTCATGGATAGGACCTAGTAAATTAGAATTGGGGAGTCCACCTCTACAAAGAGGCCAGTCATAAGTGGAATCCCTCAGGAAACAGTCCTTGGACTGCTCCTTTTTGGCATGTACTTCTCAGAAGACAAGGCCAATGTCAGTGGTCGCTGACTGACTAAATTTGCAGATGATTGCAAACTAGGAGCTGTCACTGAATGTCAGACTGTCACAAATGTTCTCCAGGGGGGCCAGCCATGGACTAAAACTAAATGCCAAGAAATGCATAATAGTATCCTTTGGGAAGTTATCCATCCCTGGTAACTGCCATATCATATTGAAAACATGCCCCTTATAGGTGACTCAGTAGGCAGGGTCTTAGGGACACACATAGATAGTAATCTAGCCTTTGACCATCATGTGTCTACAGTGGTAAGAAAATCATTCTGTGTTGTGCAACTTATAAACAAAGGTATGGCATCTAAGTCCAAGGAAGTTATTGTTCCACTGTATTCTGCATTCATCAGACCTATCATTGAGTACAATGCCCCCTTTGGTATGTGCCTAATGAGGCATATCCTACAACTGGAATGTTTACAGAGAATACAGGGTGTAAGTAAAATGTCCTGTGCAGACCACTTCAAGGCCCTATCCCTGTATTCTGTCTCCTACAGGCTTTTGAGGGGAGATCTATGTCTGACATACAGAGCATTGTCAAACCCCACTCTGATGGACCTCCTGCATATCCACAAAACAAACAGCATAGGAATTATCCATTCTAAAGACTTAAACCCTGCCTGTGATATAAACAGGACCTGCTGCAGAGATAGGTATGTAGCCCAGAGACTACCCTATCTATGGAACAGGCTCCCCATCTATGTGAAGCAGAGTTTCTCCCTAACCCAATTCAAGTGCAACTTATTGGATGGGAAACTGGAAATTTATCCCTGGTTTGGCACCTATGCCTCTAATGGACACAAGTAACCTGTAAATGGTTCATCTCCCAGACCCATGCTTACATTTATCATGGATATCAAAACTTGTCAGAGACTTGGGATGCATGGCTAGGCTTAGAAAGGCCTTTGTGGTCATTAGCCTAGTAAACACCTATGAACCTATGAACATTGGCACTACCCCAGGTGTGAATTTGTGATTCCTCATCCATTGATCCAAACTGCATTTGAAGAGGATCAGGGAAGGTCTATGCTTAACCTGAATAGGAAGCCTGTTCCAAAGATGAGGCAGTTTCTGCATATATCTGTCTCTCCAACATGTTTTGTTTGGATTGCTAAATTTAGATCCCTGGATCAGGTGACCCTGTTGCTGTTTGACTTTTGAATATGTAGCAGCTCTATCTGGGCTGGATTTCTGAGCACCTTGTAGGTCAGGCATAGGTCACCCTTTAATAGTCAGTAGGAGACAGAGTAAAGAGATAGAGCATTTAGGCTGTCTGCATAGGACATGTTGTTTACACCATGTATTTTCTTTGTGCGGAACCTCTGAGGTCATTCCAGCTGCTGTAAGTGTCTAGTTAAGTACATGGCAAATGTCGCATTGTACTCAATTATTGGTCTAATGAGGGGGATAGCACAGTGGGACCCTAATTTCCTTGGATCTGAATACCATACCTTTACTTATAAGTTGTGCCACTTAGAAGGAAGTCCTCACCACAGGCTACTATCTATCTATCTATCTATCTATCTGCATGCCTAGATTTCTCACCTCATAGTCTACTCTTAATGGTGTGCTAATGATGTTGTAACTTGCAGGAGTATTTGACTTCCCAAAGGGTAAAATAATGCATTTTTTACATTTAGTTTTAGGCCATGGTTCTGGCACCAATCATTTGTCTGATTTAGACCCTCCTGAAGGATATCTACATTGTTGGGGGATTCATTGATTGCCCCCCACCTTGTAGTCTCAGCAAACTTTGCCATCAAGAGGACTTCCACATTAACCCTTGACTTAAGAGAAGTAAATTCCAAACAAGAGTGATCCCAGCAGTGAGCCCTGTGGCACACCACTAGTAATTGGCCTCTTGCTGGATCTGGAGCCACCCACTTTAACCACGTGCCCTGTCCATGAGGCAATTGGCTATCCATCTGGTGATACAGGAATTTATGCTCAGTTTTGTGAGTTTATTTATAATACCTGAGTGGGGTATTATGTCAAAATGCCTTGGACATGTCATGGTAAGCGGTATGTACTCTTTTACTCTCATCCATGGCTTTAGTGACTTTCTCAAAGAAATCCACCGCATTCAGTAGGCATGATTTGCCCTTGACAAAGCCAAACTGGGTCGGGTCCAGTGTTTGGAGGTTTCCTATGTCATTATTATAATTATTATTTTTATGGATTTTCACATAAGACTAATCAAACTTATGGGTCAGTAATTTCCCATATCAGTAGATGGTCCCCCCTTATGCAGAGGGGTGACTGTTGCTGTCCTCCATTCTACTGGGACAAAGCCAGTCCAGAGGCTATGGTTAAATAGAGATCCTATTGAACCTGATAAGTCCTGATTTAAGCTGTTGAAGAAGCAAACTGGTATATTATTAGACCCAGTTGAAACTATATTTTTAGTTTTAGAGAGTGCAGTGGCAACCTATTCTTTGGTGATAATTGGTGGTGGAGTGGTGGGAGGGTAGCTCTTGGGGGAGAACTGGGGTGAGAACTGGGGTTGATGGTGAGGTGAAATTTGATCTGCGTTTTAAAAACAACAAAGCTAAAGCAGCAGAGTAGTGGAACTGAACCAAACGGCCACTAAAATAACAAAATCAACTTTATTACAAACAAATAAGTGTTTTCATCCACTTACATGTGAGAACTTCATCAGACAAGAAAACCAAGTTAATGCGTTCCTTAAGTATCCTAACAATTGACACATACATGATGTAATTTCCCTTCAGTGCTTCCTGAAATACACCCTTCACTAAAAACATTTAAAGCACATTCTACCTTTAAAAATAAATAAATCTAATTGAATCTTAATAAATCTAAATAAAACTAATAATCCTTAATAAATAACTAATATACTCCTTCAAGAAATATATGTTTAAAAACTAAATTAAAAACATCAAAACATAGGGTTCTACTAATACCAAAAATGATAAATAATTGTGTGGTTAAACAAATAAATGTCCAATTCTTTTAATAAAATCTTTCTTGTTGGGTAAGTCCTAAATATCCAACTGAATATTCTAAAAAATTCCAAAAAATTAATGATTGAAATTAAAAATAAAAAAAAAACATGTATAAGAATTATCCACAGACCACTATTATAAAAATATGTCATCTCAGCACTGCTTTTAATTTTAATAAACTAACAGAAATATGCTGGTTGATACTAGGCCAATAATTTACACTCAGGAGAATTTGCCACATTAACTCTTTCTTTTCTAAATATAAAGTCCATGGTCCCCCTCTTTCAGTTGGAGAGATCTTATCAATAGCCATAAAATAAAAATTCATGATCCTTATTAGTCTGAATGTGCCTTGCTAAGGCATTGTTAATATTCACTTTCCTAATAGTCTAACAGTTTTTATAAATTCTTTATTTTATTTTACATTCTGTTTTACCCACATAAAACATGGGAATTGGGCACACAAAGCTAAATACACTACCGATTTTGAATCAGAATTAAACTTCCCATAAATTCTATATGTCTTATCTCATACAATAAACAACTCTCCCACACTTATATATTTACAATAGGGACAACAACCACACTTCCTCATATTATTCAATGCATCCAACATAGGTCTAAAATTCTCCAGGAGACTTTTAAAATTAGATGCTTTTCTATATACAATTAAAGGTTTTGCACCTATCTTCCCAACAATTTCCAAATTCTCCCGAAAAATAGCTGAATTTTTAATTAAGATGTCCTTAACCTTTTTGTAATTAGTCCCAAATGTAGTTACAAAACTAATTCTGTCACAAGTCTTAATAGCTGGGCCATTCATTTCATCTTGCATCCCATTCTCGGACATTAATATAGGCTTGAGTCCAGAAACTCACATTCCCTGTGCTCTTGTCCTATTCAATATAGGCTTAAAGTGACCATTAGATCTCTTTGAGCTCACCTCTTCTACTAATTCTTTCAAAAGGTTAGCTGGATACCCCCTCTTTACAAACATACCAACCATTCCATTAACTTCTGTAAAATTTAAATACTACACTAATTAGGTAGTCTGCACCATTACTCAATGAAACCAATGAAACGGTTCATCTGATAGGACATTCTTTACTTTGCATATGAAGTAGACATCTAGTTTAACAATGAAAGATATACTCAAATAACAAAGCCGTACTTCAGCTTACAACATCAGGTATGTAAGAATCAAAGTCTCTCATATAAAAGAAGAAGTCCCAAACTTTATAGTGTCTTTTCTGCCTGCCTCAGCAGTTTAGAGAATAATAAGTATTTCTTTTGAAGCTGGTTTGCTAACAGTTTGTTCTCCATATCGTAAACATTCTGTTCCTGAAGAATAACTCCTCAGCCTTGCTCTTATCTTGCACGTCCTATTGACGAAACACAGCTGCATACAAGAGTTCATCTTGACCTGCTTGTAAATAGAGAACTTCACAAACTTCATAGTTTATAAAAGATAGAATATTTTACTTCTGACTTCTAATAACAGTGAATGCCAAGCTATATGCTTTTACCAATAGTTTAAACTAAGGGCACTCTGTACTACTCTTTATTTTACATTTTCAGAAAAATCCACTGAAAGCCATTTTAACCTCTTTGTTAGACAGAAAGCAGAATATTTCAACTCTCACAACTTCCTCAAGGAACTCCTTCTCCAGAGTGACCATGCAAGCTGCACTGACCAAATGACCTTTAACTACTGATCTTTTTTGATGTAAAGGATGTAAACTAGTATAATGTAAAAAACAATTTGAATACGTACTCTTCCTGTATATTCTTGATGTGTACCATTCATTCATTATATCCTTTTCTAATAAGATGTCCAGATAAGCTATTTTGTCATACTGCACCTCATAGGTAAAGCACAGGAAGGAAGTGCTGTTGTTAATAAAGTCAATAAATCTATCCACATCACTTTCCTGTCCCTTCCAAATTATAAAGATGTCATCCAAATAGCGCAAATAAATACGGAAATACTGGTTAAATTTGCTACTGAAAAGGAAGTTGCCCTCCCAATAGGCCATAACTATGTTAGCAAATACCACGCATGGTGACCCTATAGCTACTCTGCTTCTCCGTAAATAATAATTACCCTCAAAGGTAATAAAATTATTATTCAACACTAATTCCAGAAGCTCCTCTAACAAATTAATGTCATTCTGTGATTCTCCTCTAGTCCTTAAAAATTCAATAACCCATTCAACACCAATGGTCTGTAGAATCAGTGTGTATAAATCTTTTAACACCCACGGTGATTAAAAAATCATTTCCATTAAAATCAAGGTTGTTAATTTTTTTCAAGAAACTCCATGAGTCCTTCCGTGTTTGGTTTTCCCCTTCCAAAAACTTTTTTAATTTCAAACATATAAACTTTGGGATGGCCGAAATAATACTATGACGCCTATCCACTATTGATCACAGGGGTATATTATTCATATTTTTGTGTAGCTTAGGTACCCCAAATATAACTGGTATTAGTGGAGCTGTTGTGTACAAATAATTATATAAACTTTGATCAATCCTTCTTTCAAGAAACAAGTCCATTAGCTGTACATTTATTTGTCTATATGCTCCATTTAACTCATTTATACTAATTTCCTTGTAAAGATCAGATTGTAAAATTTCAAACATATGTCTATTATAATCACGAGTATCCATCATCACCAACCCACCCCCTTTATCAGGTTTCATTTATCTTGCATTATGTTGTCTCAAATATTTGAGAATTTCCCATTCCTCTCTCCCCAAATTGAAGCAAGACTGTTGATCTAACTTGTTAAATGCATTTCTAAAATCTAACTGAAATACCTTCTCATAGAGTTGTAATGCAGAATGCAGGGGTGGGTTGTAGGTGCTAGGAATTCTAAATGTACTATCCGGTCACATAGTATCACCCATCAATAATTTTAAATTGGGTTTTTTCAAATATAATTTAAAATCCATCATAGTTTTGCCATAAGTCATTTTCTTTGAAGGAACGAAAGTCATTCCTCTCACCAAAACATTAACTGCTTCCTCATCGATAGGAGTTCCAGAAAAATTGTATAAGTGAAAATTCTTGTCCTTGTTAGACACAATAATACATCCTTCTTCCAGATCTTTATTTAGATCCATGGACATGTCTACCACTTCTCCTAATTCCTCCCCCAAGTCTGTATGTGTAGCTGTGATACTTGATGTTTTTTATTCACTTGTCCCCGATTCCATATCAGATGATGGTGAAAACCTTGTTTATTTAATTGGTTATGTTGTTTTATTCTATTGGAATGCATAAGCGGTTGACCCCCATTAATATTCTCTTTGTTCTCCATCTGTCTCATATTCTGAGGGCCCTCATTAATAGATACAGTCTCCCTTGCAAGATTATTGTTCAAATTAGAGTAACTCCAATGTTTACTTCCCCATGTCTGGGAACCTGGTGGTCTGGGGTAAGGAACCCCATTAGCATACTCTTCTTTATCCCACTAGAGTTTCTTCATTTTAATGTTCCTTAATTGTTGGATGTGGTGCTCAATGCTATTATAAATTCTCACATATTCAAATTTTACCTGTCTGTATTGGATATTCTGTTTTATTTCATTGTCCAACAAAAAAAGTTAATTCCCCAGTTTGTCTATGAGAATGCCATTGTGCTTCATTAATAATTCCAAAAATTTAAACCCTTGTTTGTTGAACAATTTCAGCAAGTCCATATGTAACTGTGAATTTATCTCTAGTCCCATGGGAAAACGCCATTGCGTGAGCCCTTTGGGGATGTGGTGGTTCTTAATACACTCTAAAAAATAGGCATTTTCCAACTGCAATTTTTTTGTATTTCAACAATTTATATTCTATTTCTTTTAACTTATCCTGTAGGGTAAAAGCTGAATTATCAACAACAAACTGCCGAAATTCAAACCCTTCTTGCAGCAAGTCCTGTAGTACAGGCAGATCACCCCTATTAATTTGGTATCTACCAACATAGCCAAGCTGAGTCAAAACAGACTCTCTCATACCAGGAATTAGAAAAGTTGCATTCTGTACAATGCAGGAACCACCACTGGACTGGCCTTCCAAGGAAATGGGAACATTAGTTGAAACTTGCCCCATCTGTTGGGTTGAAGTAGAGGGTATAGGAAACACAGAAAAATCCATAGTGTTATCCAAATTCACACAATGTGTTCAATTAAAATAACAGAAAGCTCTTGAGCCAAGACATCGACTTGTTGGGTTAGTTGTTGAATCAAAATGGTTACGTCACCAACCTTTCTGTTAAGATTCTTCCCTTCCGAATGTAGGGAGTGGAAACTGGTTCCCAACATCTGCTTCTGCAGCCATATCCAAAACAACAAACTGTAAAAACTAACCATGAACACAAGTTAAACTTTAAAAACAACAAAGCTAAAGCAGCAGAGTAGCGAAACTGAACCAAGTGGCCATTAAAATAACAAAATCAACTTTATTATGAACAAATAAGCACTTTCGTTCACTTAAATGTGTGAGCTTCATCAGACAAGAAAACCAAGTTAGTATGTTCCTTAAATATCCTAATAATTAACACAGACATGATGTTATTTCCCTTTAGTGCTTCCTGAAATACACCCTTCACTCAAACATTTAAAGCACATTCTACCTTTAAAAATAAATAAATCTAAATGAATCTTAATAAATCTAAATAAAATTTTAATCCTTAATAAATAACTAGTATGCTTTTTCAAAAAATATATGTTTAACAAACTGTCACAAAAGGAAATATTGTCAGCCTAGCTATTTGGAATTTTGTAAATAATTATAGGTCATTTGTGAATATTAATATGATTCATATAGAAGTGTGACAGATAGAGATAATGCCAGCCTAGCTATCTGGAATTCTGTAAATGATTATATGTCAGTTAGGAATGCCAACATGATTCATATGCTTGTGTTACAAATGTATCAGAACTGTATGTTATGTGTATATCAAACTGCTGGTACAAAAATGTGTGTAAAAAGGGGTTGTACAGTACTGAGCTTAAAGATGTATCCACAGTGTACCCTACTGGAAAATAACAGAAATGTATATAAACTATTGTAATTGTATAAATGTATTTGTTTTAATAGTGGTCACAGACACATAGGAGGTTAACTTGCAAAACTTCAAGAAAATAGTGGAAATTAAATTGTTTTACAACCACACCATAAAAGTTTGTTTCAATGCAGCAATGAGACAAGATGTCTAAAACTAGGGAGCATTCTGCATTGTTTTGTAAGTGTTTTATTGTTTTATGTCTTCCAGCAGTTGCAAACATCTGAAGGCTGCTAGCAGTTTCTAGCAATATTTGAGAGCCTGGGAACTGAAGTCAGGTGACAGCAAGTGATGTCATACTGCAAGTATCCCAGTAGTAATATCTGATATGAATTTAAGAACTCTCTGAGAGAGACTGTGCATTTTGTATCTGTCTTTGACCTGACAACAACATCAGCTAGAAGATCCATTCACCCCATATGTCTTGTGATGAGTAAGTAAGTCTAGGGTAGAGTAATTTCTCTTAGATACAATTAGGAACATAGTGAAGTATAACTTAGATGTTTTCTTTTTTATTCAAGACTATCCTTCAATGTTGTTTTAAATGTTTCCTGTGATTTTGAACTCTGAAGTCACTGTGAATACATATTTAGTATTGTCTAGTTCTTTTATTGTTTATTATTAAATGTATTTAAACCTATATTTGTGGCTGATATTTGTGAGACATATTTAAGCTCTTAGAGTACTTGCATATCTATTTAGTGACAATGTGTAGACCACTCCTTATATTTGCCTTGCACTTGGTCAGACTACCATTTGGATTAATAGTAACATTACACAGTAAGGTTGGATACCCTTTGTTAAGGGCCTTAAAGTAGCTGGTAAGGAGTGGCTGCTAGCAGGCAGAACTACATTATACAACAACAACGATAAAATCCCAAAACTTACTGACAACTGCTACAGATCCACCAAACTGCAAAATGTGAAAAAGTTCCAAGAAAAATATAAATCCACAGTCATACATTTCAAGCTGTTTTATTCTCACTCTACCTCTAACTCCTTGAAGGTTTTTTTTAAAACCAAGGCACTAGAGTGAGAATAAAACTGTTTGAATTTTATAACTGTGGATTTATATTTTTCTCAGAATTACATTATAGTCTGGGCAGAAGGAGGCAGAGCTAGTAAACCTGTGCCAGCTTTTCCCAGGTGTGTGTGTGTGTGTGTGTGTGTGTGTGTGTGTGTGTGTGTGTGTGTGTGTGTGTGTGTGTGTTTGTGTTTGTATATAAATCAAATCTCAAAGAGTGCATGTGTCAGCTACTTGGGCAGGGACATGAAGCACTGGTTGGACAGAGAGGGTGCTGGAGGTCTTGGCTTGGCCACTCAGCTGAGCTCTCAACCCTATAGCTGTGCCAGTGTGGATGGAGAAAGAGGGAGAAACCAGCCCCTTTCAGACTGTGGTCTCTATATGCTCTTAAGGGAAATTGCACTTTACTGTATGTGTACTTGTCATCCTCCCAGTGTGTACATCCCTCACTGTTGTCAGTGGTGAGGACTGATGCTCCTTGATATTACTGGGCTAGTGCTGGGGCATCACATATTAATAGGTTGGCAGTGGTGGGATATCCACATCACAAATTAATTGGCTTGTAGTGGCGGGATATCCACATCACATATTAATTGGCCTGTAGTGGTGAGATATCCACATATTAGGATTCAGTGGTGTGGATATTGAATTCCTGTAGCCTGTAAACAGTGGTCACTGAAGGTGTTTGCACTCTCAATCAGCCACACAGTGAACATTCAGAGTATCATATCATAATTGTTTTATTTTTTTATTAGCTTAGTTAGTCAGAGAGAGCAAGCAAGGTTGTCAGTAGAGGAGCAAGGCAAGCTGACAAGGAGCCAGTTGTCTGAGATGTGCCAGGCTAAAGGACTGGTGCATGCTAACCTGACTAAAGCAGAGATTATTGCAGCCTTGGGCACAGCTGTATCACAGACCAGCAATCAGAAGGCCAATCAGACTGGCCTTGGAGATGTACAACTCTCATAAAATGGACAGTTCAGCCTTTCCACAAATTACTTAAAAATCCATCTGGAGTTAGAGACTCAATTTAGAGACTTAGAGAGCCAAATGGTTAGAAGTAGAATCAGCAGAGAAACTGCAATGCCTAGAGGTTGAGGAGAATGAGAAGCAGAGGCAACATGAGAAGAAGATGCTGACTCTTCACCAGGGTTATGGAGGTAATGGGGAAGGGAGCAACCAAACCCCAGAAGCACAAAGGTCGGTACATTTCTTCCAAAATTTACAGAGGGGGATAATGTTGACAAGTTTATTCATATGTTTGAAATGGTATGTAAACAGTATAATGTTGTATGGTTCCTGACCCCCTTACTCCATGGTAAAGCTGTAACTGTTATTTATAAATTGTCTGATACTGATTGCTTAAATTAGAATACTGTTAACAATTGCCTTTTAGAGTGTTTTAAGTTAACACCTGAAGCTTATAGAGAAAAGTTTTGTGAGCATATATGCAAGGTAGATGAAAGTGTGTGTGAATATATTGCTGCACTAAGGACTTATTTTTATAGGTGGGTGAGTGAGTGGATGTCAGGTCACCACTTTTGAAGGGCTGGCAGACCTTTTGGTGAGGGAACAAGCCCTTATCACTTTGTTTGAGGACATAAGAGTCTGGTTAGCAGATAGATAATGTAACACAGCAGATGAGTTGGGGAACCTATACCTAGCAAGCAGGGTTTCACTGCACAGAAGAGGGATACCCAGTGCTGCTCATGGGTCTAAGGGAATCCATGGTGGGCATCATAAACCACCCCAACAGAGTCCACCAGTAGCAGGGGAAGCCACTAGTTCAGGTACACATCCAGGACCAAAGGTTAAATGTTTTAAATGCAAAGACAGAATGCCAGCAGTAAGTTGTCCCGAGACAACAAAGGCATCAAACTACCACAAGAGGTTATATCCTATCTTAGTAAATGGGATAAATGTCACTGCTAAGAGAGACACAGCCTCTAACCTAGCCATTATGAAGCCTGCAATAGTTAAAGAGGAGCACTACTTGCTTGGGCAGTCTACTCCAGTCAGAGCTTTAGGAGGGATCCCATTCCAAACACCTTTGGCTTGGGTTCACCTTGACTGGGAGGGTGGAAAAGGAAGCCAGCAAGCAGGTCTGTTTGAGGATATCCCTGCAGATGTTGTGACAGGGAATGATTTTGATAATGCAGTACCTTGTGTGCTTGCAGTGGCATGCAGTCAGGCTTGGAGACAAGCATGTGGGTCAGCCTGTGGAGACCCAGACAGACTGCAGACTTGCAGCCAGGACTAGTGTGGTGGTTACTTCAGAGAGGGAGCTACCTTGTAGCAGTGAGACTGAAGGTGAGACATGGTTGCTTTTGGGTACTGGTGTTCCCTTGAACAGAGTAACTGCAAGGGCAGAGGTGAGTAGTAATGCACAGGCTGACAGTGAGGCACCGCTGTCGGTAGATGCCAGACTTCCTGTGGAAGGGGAGCTG
This sequence comes from Protopterus annectens, assembly GCF_019279795.1. Taxonomy (NCBI): domain Eukaryota; kingdom Metazoa; phylum Chordata; order Ceratodontiformes; family Protopteridae; genus Protopterus; species Protopterus annectens. Next base: position 1,279,418,942 of record NC_056728.1, read on the forward strand.
GGAAGGGTTACAAAGAGAGAGTTGAGACAGGCTCAGCTCTCAGTCCCTACATTACAAGGCCTGAGGGAGGTAGCCAGTGAGGCACCTTATTGTCAAGGAAAAAGGGAACCTGTATACTGAGACAAAGGGTTACTGTACAGAGAGTGGACCCCTGAGGGTGGGCTAGAGTATGAGAGAATACAGCAGTTGGCAGTGCCCAGAGCCTACCGTCTGGCACTTCTAGCCATAGCCCATGATATTCCCTTTGCAGGTCATATGGGCATAAAGTGTACCAAGTGACATATTATGCAGAACTTTTATTGGAGTGGGATTTCCAGAGATGTAACAGGGTACTGCAGGACCTGTGAGCAGTTCCAAGAGATAGGCAAGGCAGGCGACAAGGTGAAAGCTCCTTTGATGTTTTTGCCTGTGATGGAAGAACCATTTCAGAAGATAGCTATGGATATTGTGGGGCCTCTGAGTACCTCAAGTTCCTCAGGGAAAAAGTATATCCCAGTGGTAGTAGATTATGTTACCAGATACCCTGAGGCGGTGGCTCTGTCCCCAACTGAGTCAGAAAAGATGGAAAATGCTTTGTTAGAGATTTTCAGCAGGGTAGCTTTCCCAAAAGAAATACTGACTGACAAAGGTGTCAGTTTCATGTCAGACCTGCTGGCTTGTCTGTGGAAGCACTGTTGGGTGAAGCACCTAAAGACCACCCTCTACCATCCCCAGATTAATGTTTTTTTTGAGAGGTTAAACTCTACACTAAAGACCATGTTATGGGCATTTGCAGACCAGTTTAAGAGGGAGAGGGACAAATATTTGCCCCATCTTTTGCTTGCTTACAGGGAGGTACCCCAGGAATCCACAGGTTTTTCACCCTTTGAGTTGCTCCATGGGCATAGGGTGAGGGGACCTCTACATTTGATTCAAGATGAGTGGGAGGGTGAGTGTGAATTCCAGAAGGTGTCTGTTGTGGCATATGTCCTAAACCTCAGGACAAGGCTCAGGAAACTCATGAGCTTGTCTCAGGAGAACCTGGCAGAAGCCCAAAAGCAGAAAAGGTCTGGTATGACAGGAATGCTTGAGCTAGAGAGTATGCTGTAGGGCAGCAGATAAGTGTTCTCATTTCTATCAGACACAAGCTGCAGGCACCTTGAAAGGGACCATTTAAAGTGGTAAGAAAGGTCACTGATGTTAACTACATGGTAGAACTGCTAGGCAGGAGGCAGGTGCACTAACTTCCAAGTGAACTTTTGACTCTTTCTTCTACACTGCTTTTCAAAAAACACCTTAAAGAATACCTTAAAACACATTGGCTTTGTCCCTGCTCTAACCCTGACTAATACTTCTCTCCCCAGTCATGCTCTCCTCATACTTTGCTAACTTTTTGTACATGGATGCTGACCTGAACTAACCAGTTATTTAACATCCCACTAGTATCTAACAAGTTTCCCTTTTTACTACTTTATAAGAATCTTTATATTAGTTTTACAAAAAAAAAAAAAAGGACTCTGTATAAGTTTTTCCATATTTAGAATCTCAACAATGTTCTACTATTATCTTACTACTGTATAAATAGTATATTATGCTGTAAGTTATGTTGCCTATGCTTGGAGCTTTTCTCCCCGAGCCTCTACTGAAAATGGACATGTATCCAGTTAGACTAGCCCGGTCAACAAATGTAAAATAAAATAAATAAATAAAATAAAACTGTACCATGTTAACATGAAGAAACCTTACCATGATAGAGAGGCCCTTGTGCTGAGCATTTGCAGTGGATGGCAGGAGGTGTCTAAGGGGTATCTGGTGACTGATCTCCTCAGTGAGGCTTGGACTGACACCTCAGTAGAAGGGGTAGCATTGTCCCAGCAGTTATCCCCTACCAGGTTCAAGAAATCCAAGCAGTGTTACAGGAGTTTGGGGACATATTCACTGGGAGACCAGTGTGCAACCACCTAGTGCAGAACCATGTGGATACAGGACCTCAAAGGTCTATTAAGCAGGCCCTTATAGGGTGCCTGAGAGAGTCATACAGACTCTGAGGGAGGAGATACAAGAAATGGTGGAACTACGGGTAATCCAGGAGTCCAGCAGTCCCTGGGCCTTCCCAGTGGTACTGGTATCAAAGAAGGATGGCAACACCAGGCATACCTCTCAACCTGGAGACATCAAAAATCTGGACAAAGGCCCATGAAAAATAGATATAAAATCTGTATGCTGATTAACATAACATTTTGCATGCATAATTATGTAACCCCATCCATTCCAATGGAATTGTGGGATGCCAACTTTTAAACGCAAACTGAAGAGCAGACAACCAAAATATGATCATGAAACACAAAATAAGAAGAACAATAGTGTTTTATTTATATTAATAGTTGAACTTGTGTAAAACTAAAATACAATATTCTTTTATACCAATAACATTAACTGGGTGTGGCTGCGCTTCAGCCTTCTTCACTAAATAACATAAAATATAAATCAGAACAAAAACTGTTCTATTTATATTACTAACATAAAACTTTGAACTTGTATAAAACTAAAATAAAATTCTCTTATATAAAAATAAAATGTACTTGTGTTAGTCTACTTACTACTACACACAAAACAATCAAATATTTTTTTCTAACAAGTACTACACTGACTGGTATAAAATTTAAATAAAAATTAAATAAGGTCTGGATTCCAAACTTGTATAAAATAAAACTGAAATAAATACAAATCAAATTTTTACTTGTTTAACTAACTACTGAACTACTACAAAGTAAACACAGTCACAGCTCACACAGAGTTAAAATGAAATAAAAATGGCAACCAAATAAAATAACCAATTATTTTTCAAAGACTCAGTCACAGATCATGGATTACTTCCTCTATCCCTTCACCTTCTTCAGTGATGGCCTCTGGCTCTGGGTCTGGTAGTGGTGCCTGGAGGGCATTTTCTCTATTGTAAGCTACAGTTGCCCTTTTTGCTGCTTGTAGAATGGGTGGTGGGACTTCCGCAGAAAAAACAGTTACTGTCCTCCTTCATTTTGATTGCTAGCAATGAGTTAAGTATTTTGGCATGTAATGACTGCCTCAGCTCTGATTTAACTTTTCTCACCATGCTGAATGCTCACTCAGGTTCACTATTCGAATGTGGCAAATAAGGCAGTGTTAATATGAGCTGCTTAAAGGGAGGTATTTGTCCCTCTTCAGGGATTTGTAGGACTGTTGACCAATACCTGAAGAAACATGTATCTGTTTCAGAGTCCCGACTGTGCTGTTGCTGTAGCAGCTTGATGTTAACAACTTGGTATATGCCAAGCTCAGACTTAAGTTGACTACACTGTTCCCATGACTTGCAAAGTCCTAAACGAGTTGCAATGTTCGCTACAACTTCAATGTCAAGATTTAATTTCAAAGAAGAGTTCAATACATTGCCAATATTTTGCAGTATGACATCACCAACAGGCAAATGCTTTCGCATTCAAGAGGACTACAACATAAAATGCTTTTATTTGCTTACAGGTTTGCTCACTTACAGTACCAAATATGTCATCATCATTGTCATGCAGATATTTTCAACATCAGAACCACCATGAAGGTGTCACTGCTGCAAAATATTATTGTCATCCTCAAAAAAAAAAATACTGGTGGCACTGATATTACCTAGAAATTCTACAGCAGCACATGGCTTCAATAACCTGGTTGCATACTGCTGTAGAAGATGTGTGATATCACTGTACAGAGTTAAAAGTTGACTGCTTCTGGCCTGCAATTGCACATTGAACTTAAGGAGAGACTCCGTAGCATACTTCAGGAAAATGAATACCAGTTTTACCTCATGACTTTTCAGCCATTCTGTTATGAGGTCTATTCTGTGTGACCAGGGCTCATGCGATTGGAAGTATGATAAAAGTGCAGGCCACAGGTCCAGTATTCGCTTTATAACTTTATGAAGGCTCAGCCAATGAATGGGGGTATGTTGGATAAGTACAAGTGGCCCAATGTCAACAAATAATGCAAATTTGGCATTTAGCTTCTGTTGCCTCTGTGCACTATGTGAAAAGTGAATATAAATGTCTGAAATTAACTCTTCTACATGTGATTTAATTGCTTTCAAACCTGATTTGATGCAAAGGTCTGCTATATGGCACAGACAAACCTTACTGAAGAGATCAGGACTGACAGTCTTTAATTGTGACAGTACAGAATTGTATTTACCAACCATGACTGCAGCATTATCTGACGAGTATGCAGCCATATTATTTGTTGGAATATTGAATCTGTGAAGACTTTCCATAAGGCAGTTGTATATCACTTCACCTGTACCTGCCACACAAATAGGCATGTTTAAGAACCAAACAATACTTTCATGTTTTGCCTGGTCAAAACATCCAACCAGAAGTTTATTATCCCCATATCAGTGCTCTGATCTAAATAAATGCAATAAGGCTGCTTCCGACAAACTGCTGCTACATCTTCTTGATATTTTTGACCCATGACATCACGTGTAATGCATGTACACTTAGTCGACCCACAGCTTATCTTCTTCAATACGTCAGGATCACCAAAGTGTTTTTTCATGTATTTCAGCAGATGATCTGCAGCACTAAAGGGTAGGTTGTGCTCTGCAAGTATGAAAATAAATTCCACTTTATCTCTTAATGCTTTCTGAGCTGGACTTGCTTGTTGGGCTTGGGTGGCAAATGTCTGTCACTTTCCTTCCAGATGTGGCCTGCTTTGCATTTGCCTTGTGTTTCTCTGTACCCATGTGCCTGTGCAGATCATGGCATCCTCAATGGCCAATACTAGTGTTACAGTGACACACTTTACAGAACGCATACTCTTGCCCAAGCTTATCTATCACTTAACCAATCAAATGACATATTCCAAGCTGCTTAGAATGAAGACAGTCTTCTTTTTTTGTTAACATAACCTATTAAATAACCACAAAGACCTACCCTAAGCATGAAGACATTGATTATCTTGCAAATTATTTTACTACTACTAGTAAAGAAATATATGACTGAGAGAATACCTAATACCTTTTCCATCTGTAGGTGTCTCTGCTTCTGATTGCTCTGCATGGGTGATTACTGGGTCCTCAGTTGCACTGCTTGTGGTTGGTACTGCTACTACTGCAGGTACAGCTTGAACTGAAGACATTCTTTTTTCCAGGACCTGACCTATTTGTAAAATGAAAGAAAAAAATACTTAACCCCCTCTAAGTATGACAACAGAAATTATGCTGAAAGCCATGTTATATTACTAACAGAGATATTACTGAGAACAGGTCTTACTTTTTTCACCTTCAGCCATCTCTGCTTGTCCAAGTTGTCCCTTACAGTACTTAATGGGGGTCAAGGTTGTTGCGGGCATGGTTTTTTTTTTTACTGCTTGAGCCAAGTTGGGCTACAGGTGCAGCTGCAGCAGGTGTGGCAGAAGTATTATGTGAAGCCCTGTAAAATCAAAATATGGTATCATGCAGCAGCCAGTCAGTGTAAGACAAACAAACGTTAAACAGTTTAGGCTAGCTGGCTTGGGGGTATGGTGATTATATTAAAAAAACTGATGCGTTTGGCATCTTTACTCTTCAAGCAAGTTAATTAAATAGACAGGATTTATGACAAGCACAGCTAGTCAGTCAGGCAAGCATAGGAATGAAGTACACACACACACACACACACACACACACACACACACACACACACACACACACACACACACACACACACACACACACACACACACACACACCCCTAGTACAGCATTTACATGCATGATTTATAATTCATATGTTCTTCACAACACAGCAGCTGTATATGCTTGACAGGTATGGTGTGAAATGTCACGGTGAGACACACAAACACAACAGAGAATGCCTGAATTAGGATTACAGAAGCACAGACAGCTAACAAACACACAAGACATGTACCATACCATCACTACCTGTTCTACTTTAACCGTATAATGTCTACACATTACAGAAACTGGCCCATGTGATAGTGTTAGTGTATGTACTTTGTAAAAAGCAGAACACAGTTACTCTACAGTGTACATACAATCCAAAATTAACCTGAAAATGTGATTTATGTGTATTCATTTTGAACACATATTTATAGACTGCAGTCACTGCACACATCCAGACAAATTACCCAGTCAACAAAATAAAACATAGTAGCTGGTGAATCTTTAACTGCTTCTTTTCAGATCTTTAGCAAATGTGTACACAACAATGTATAACATGCTTCCCAAGCCAAGGCACTTGTATTGTCAAAGCTTAACATCTGTGAAACCCTCTTCCCATATGCTGTTACTTATGGAATCTGGACTGTAAACCTGTCACAAAGTTCTCTGTTGTGATTTAAGACCTTCGTCCAATTTTAAGGAACAGAGTGCAGGAGGGAGCCAAGACTATTTGAAGCAGGAAAGTGCAGGTCTTTTTACGATCCAGGCCTGCCATCATCACCCTCTCTCCAGCTAGCCTACACAGATAACTCTCTCTCTGTAATTGCACAACACTACCACAAAAGCACAGATTAGAGGCTATCAGCTGGTGAATTGCCTTCAAGAACAAAAACAAGTGTAGACAGCATATCTCTCAATCTGTTAGCACAATAGTCAGCACTCAGCAGTTAGTGATAAAGCCAAAAATGTAAGGGGTCCTGTGTGTCAGGCCAGAAGCCAAGGATATAGTTTAGTTTAATAAATATTGCCTTTATGAAGTTGGTACAATAACACGCTTTACAGTATAATACATTTTCTGAAGCATATGAAGTCTGACACTAAAAGCAGCTGTCATTACTTTGCTTACTGACTTAGTACAGTCCTCAATCTGCCAAGAAATGCACATTTCACAAGACAATATACTTCTAGGACAGCAAGCCCTACGCTGGGTAAAAGTGCACAATACATAGACAAACCAACGCTACACAGTATCGTAACAGAGGTGCAATATTATATTATTAGCAACCACTTACACATACTATGGGCAAAATATGAAGCAATTACTATCAGCTTACATACTAATAATTTCAGGTACAGAACTCACTGGATGGTTAAAATCTTTTACTTTATACTTGCAAAAAAAGTTCTTTTGATCATTTAATATAATTCAATATTATTTTCCATGAACATACTTATAAAAACTTGTAGGGTAGGGTGCCTGCCTCATAAGAAACATTACATGCTCTTAGCTCTATGTAATACTACAGTTTCAAAAGTCATCTTGAAAGCTAACATTGCATTGCAGTTTCTTATTCATTATGCTATGCTATTAATCACCACCCTGCAACCCATGATAGTCTGTGCGATATCTGAACTACAAAATTATACATTGCTGTTTCATCAAAAGTTACTAATGGGCAAACTCCAGTTAAAATAAGCATAAGACACAAGTACAGCTTCATAGAATTAATTATTTAGTTATTTGATTGCAGATGTTATTGGCCATACCTCTCAATCTCTTACAGCAAGAAATCCAGACAAAGCCACAAATAATGGGGGCGGGGACCAAACAAAGGCACAGAAATAGTGACACTGTTTAAATACTGCTCTTTCAAACTTTAACTGTTAACAGAATAACAGATTTTGCATAGCATGAATTTAAGGATGAAGTCTGAATATCAAATGTAATGTCTGCTGCCTCCCATTATTTTCTCACTTCAGTCCTCAAAGATCTGCCAGTCCCACTGCCAGTGATTTGCTAGGAAACTGCAGTTTTATGAGAAACAGACCTATACCAAAAAGCCAAAAGCTTAATTCCCTTCAGCAGTTTCAAGTATGTAGTATGTCAAGCATCAAAATGAAATTTCCCAAAGCGATCCATTCCCTCAGTGATGTATGCACATTTGAATCACAATGAAAAGTAGAGGTAGCGTCAAACACTGTCAGGATAATTGCAGAAACAGTGGCAGACCTGCAGACAAGTCAATAAAAATGCAAGGAAGAAGTGTTATAAAACAATAATATTCAAATGGCAAATGATTGCAGCTCCAGACGCAAATATGCTCAGGTGAAATGCAACACAAGCAACAACAGCCAAGCAAGACCCATAACATATGCACACAACTAAAGCACACAATCACAAAACACAGTGGAAAGCACAGTAAATGTGTTCTCACAAGACCCTTTCACAGTTATGTGGACCACATGAGTGAAAAATGGAACCCCACTCCAACTGTTTAGCAGCATAAATGCTGACCTTAATATATTCTGCTTATGTAAAGGACAGCTGATAGTTGACAGGGCAGCAAACAACACTTTAAAAGTTATAATGTATGATACAAAGTAACATCTGAAGGAGCTGTACATTTTTTGTTAATGGGTACTATGTTTATAATTAATCCAGTTTTATTTAATCAATTACCATAGGTTCATACGTTCATAGGTAGGTACTAGGCTATTGGCCCTAGGGCCTATATAAGCCTAGCCAAAAAGGTACCCTGGCTTTCGCCACCCAAGAAAATTATTTTCCTGTGCCCCTGTCAAGCAGAGCCACAGAGGTGATCCCGGGGTGAATTTTCTATTTCCCATAAAATCATCAAGATTTTTTGTGAAGAGTGCTAATGAGGAGCTTTGTTTGATATAGATAGGTAGCTTGTTCCAAAGTATGGGAAGTCTCTGGGACAGGAATCTATCCCTCCAGCATATTCTGTTTATTGTAATGACAAGGTTTAGGTCCCTAGAGTGTGTAACTCGGAGGGATTGGGATTTCTTTAAGTGGAGCATGTCCAACAGCTCTCAGTTTGACATAGCTTTGTATGTTAGGCAGAGATCACCTCTGTGTAAACGATATGTGACGGAGTAAAGCTGGAGTTTTTTGAGACAGTCTGCACAGGGCATCTGTTTGTGGTTGGTAATCCACTTTGTGAGGTATTTCTGCGGCCTTTCCAGTTGTTGTAGGTGTCTTGTGAGGTACTTACCAAAAGGGGAGTTGTACTCTATAATGGGTCTAATAAGTGATGAGTAGAGGAGAACAATGAACTCTCTTTTCCTGGATGAGAAACCTTTTGTGATGAGGTGTGCCACGTAGAAGGATTTCCTGACTACTGTGGTAATGTAATTATCAAAGGAGAGACTACTGTCAACCCGTGTCCCAAGGTCTCATATCACACTTTGAGTGTTAAGTCGACTACCACCTATGTGGCAGCTCATGGGTACAGAGTTTGTACCAAAGGGGATGACAATGCACTTTTTGGTATTGAGCTTGAGGCCATGGCTTTGACACTAGGCATCTGTCCCCACGAGGCCCTTTTGTAGGATGTCCACATTGTTAGGAGTTTTGATTATGTTTCCTAGTTTGCAGTCATCTGCGAACTTCATTAGCCAAAGACCTTCTGTGTTAGCCTGTACTTCAGAAAAGTAGATATCAAACAGGAGAAGACCCAGGACTGAACCCTGTGGTACTCTACTTGTCACTGGTCTAAAGTCAGATTTGGAGTCTGCTACTTTCACAGTGTGGTTTCTATCAGTGAGCCAGTTGGCAACCCATCTTGTGACATAAGGATTTATACCTAGTTTAATGAGTTTATCTATAATTCCAGAGTGGGGGATGGTGTCAAAAGCCTTGGCAAGATTGGGTCTACTTTAAGCTCTCAAAAGCAATAAAACCCAAACCCGAATAGTGCGACACGGAAAGAGCGAACCGGGAATATGTCGAATGAATGAAATCGTTAAAGGAGAAATATCGAAATTGCATAACTGGACCGTCTGCGGTATAGCTCCGTAAGGTAAGTGTGCGATAGTTATGGACCTTAGGGTTAGGAAGGGATTAAAGTAAGTGCAAAGGTAGGTAGTGTATGTAAGGTTTTGTATAGGTAATGTATGTAAAGTTTAGTGTAGGGTTTTGTTAAGTGTATGTGTGTGGAATATTTAGTTTGTTTGGGTATAGCTCCATAGGGGAAGTGTGCGGTAGTTACAGACCTTAGGGTTAGGGAGGGGGTTAATGATAGTGCATAGACAGTTGTGTATGTGGGGTTAGTGTAGGGTTAGCAGTAGGATTTTGGTGCTTTAATTTAGGGTTAGAAGTAGGGATTTGGTTAGTGTATGTATGTATTTTTTATTGTGTTTGGGTAGGTAGTGTGTTGTGGGTGGTGGGTTGGCTGACTATGATGGTTCGAGGTTTACATTTTCGCACTTTAGTACGTTCGACGTATCTGCATTTTGCTCTTTATGTGTTGCATGATTCGGATTTGGGTTTTTCGTGTTTCGAGGGTATAAAGTAGACCCGCAAGATCTAGATAGGCTGTATGAACCACCTTACCCTCGTCTACAGCTTTGGTGACTGCTTCATAGGTTCATTGGTTCATAGGTTGGTACTAGGCTATCTGCACGAAGGCATTTATAAGCCTAGCCAGAGTGTGTTAGCTTTCACCGCTCCACTGATTATTTAACTGAGCCTCTGTCAAAAAGAGCCAATGAAGTGATCCCAGAGGTGTATTTTCTGTTACCCATCCACTATTAAGGTTTCTCTTGAAGAGTGTTAATGAGGGTCTCTGCCTAATGTAGTTAGGAATTTTGTTCCAAAGCATGGGGAGTTTCTGTGACAGGAATCTATCCATCCAGCATGTTCTATTTATTGTTGTGGTGAGGATTAGCTCACTAGAGCAAGTGGCTTTCAGTGACTTGGATTTCTTTAGGTGGAGCATGTCCATCAATTCTGAGTTGGACATGACTTTGTAAGTCAGGCAGAGATCACCTCTGAGTAAGCGATATGCCACTGAGTACAGCTGGAGTTTTTCCAGTCGGGCTGCATAGGACATATGTTTGAGGCCAGTAATCCTCTTGGTGAGGTACTTTTGTGGTCTTTCCAGCTGTTGGAAGTGTCTTGTGAGGTACATACCAAATGGGGCATTGTACTCTTATGATGGGTCTAATGAGTGATGAGTAGAGAGGCACTATAACCTCTTTATTTCTAGATGTGAACCCTTTAGTAATTAGATGGGCTACATAGAAGGATTTCCTAACTACTTTGGCAATATGATTGTCAAAGGAGAGATTACTATCTACCTGGGTCCCCAGATCTCTTATTACCTCTTTTGTATTAAGGGGGCTGCCACCTATATGGTAATTCATGGGTGTTTTGTTTTTCCCAAATGGGATGACTATGCATTTTTTGGCATTTAGCTTGAGGCCATGACTTTGACACGAGGTGTCCATCTCAGTAAGGCCCTTTTGGAGAATGTCTGTGTCAGCCGGAAAGTCAATTATGGCTCCCAGTTTGCAGTCATCTGCGAATTTGGTTATCCATAGTCCTCCTGTGTTTGCAGTATTTCTGAGAAGTATATGCCGAGTCTATCAGGTTTAGGAGACATTATCTACCTTTTACAAACTCATATTGGGTGGGGTCCAGAGTTTGGAGATTACCAATGTCTTTGTGTATAAGATCCATGATGATACGGTCCATGGCCTTGCAGACCAGGCTCGTTAGGTTAATGGGGCAGTAGTTCCCAGGGTCCGTGGTGGCTCCTCCTTTGTGGAGTGGGATAACTGTCACTGTGCACCATTCAGTAGGCATAAAGCCTGAGGTGAGGCTATGATTGAACATGGTGCTTAGGTGGGGTTCCAGTTCATTCTGCAGTTCATGTAGAACGCAGCCTGGGATATTGTTAGGTCCCATGGATTCTGTGTTCTTGGCTTTGGAGAGTGTGTTTTTTACCTGTGCAGCCATGATTACAGGAACTTTGCATTCTTCCAGTATAGAGATGGGCCATTTAAGGGGTGAGAGGGGGGTAAAATTAGCACTGAACCTATCGGCCAGGATGTTGGCAATATCAGTTGGTTCTGTATATTTAGTGCCATTGTGCTGTAACTCAGAGCAGACCTGAGTGTTGCCATTGAGATTCTTGACATAGCTATAGAATGCTTTGTGGCTGTCTTTAGAATCAGTGGCGATTTTGTTTTCGTAACTAGCTTTGAAGGATTTTATGAGGGATCTCAGCTTCTTACTGAGGCTGACCAGGGAGTTCCTCCAATCATGCCTGTTAATGGAACTTCAAACAAAACCTGACATAACGGGGGAGAAAGGCCAAAAAATAGGGAAATATTTTGAATATTGTTGTTATAAACTTAAAAAAATGCTAGAACAATAGGATTTGTGTTAGCATGCATTTTCTGAAGTATATGAAGTCTGAAACTCAAATGTATATCATCATTTAGTGACTTTAATCTTTAGATCATCCCAGTGATTTGTGAAAAAGACACAATTTTTATGAGGAACAGACCAAAAATATGAGGCAAAAATCTGGATATTCTGAGAAAATCTGTACAATTGAGATGTATGCTACAAACTACTTCACAGCTTCACACATTTACTCCCCTTGAAGCTACACTTCAAGAAAAAAAAGACAACTCCTCATACAACCTAAGACACTACTCACAAGCCACAGCAACCCTCATTACACCCAGAACCAAACTCCATGGCGCAGCACAAGCTTTCTCACCTACTGTTTGGCAAGCTCTCTCCATCGACATTAAAGAAATCAGCACTTATTTCAAATTCAGGTGGCCTCACATAGATGAGCAGCTTCCAGTAACAGATACAGACAGTCAGTCAGGATGCAGTGCTTAGCATCACCCAGTTTTACTCCTAAACTACAAATTACATGTTAACAGTACACTAATGAATGAATTATGAACCATTTTAAAACTGTAAGTACTTCCCGACTCTTGAGACATTTCACACTTCATATACTCTAATGGGAACAGAAGAGGTACTATAAATTACTCACATTATGATCTGAGACTTGTACACAATTATAGTAATAACAGAGTAATGAATTAATCCATTATAATAACAACAGTACGAGGGCAGAAGAGGTAGTATAAATTACACACACAATGCTCTGAGAGAAGTACACAATTATAGTTTGGCAAAGTAGTGAAGTACCTTAGTAACAGAACAATATATGAATGCAGTATAATATCAGTAGTATGAGGACTGAACAAGCAGTACACATTATACACAGAATACTGTAGAATAGAAGGCTGAAATGCCACCAGTAGTATGAATAAAGGTTGCCTCAGATGCCACAGACCTCAAACTTCAGGACTCCACTGTCACCTATAGAACAAAGAGAGGTTCGTTCTATTGTCAGAAAGCACACACACTTGAAAGAGTTAGCTTTGGGTGCTGGACAGTTGATGCACACTTTGATGCAGCCACATACAGTTACCGTCAATAACTACTGTAATGGGAAATGTAAGATAGCAATAGCTGTTGATAAGGAATATGAAATGGTCTGGGAGCCACAAGGATCTATAATAACAGCGACAAATAATCTGAACAACTAACTTCTAGGCAATTAAAACTATTACAAACAAACAGCAAGAGTATGTAAGATAGAACAATTGAGCTGTGAGTAACAAGGAGGTCCTATAAACAGCAACAGCATCAGCATAAACACAGTGCAGTTTAAAGCCAATTAGCCAAGTTGTTATAACAGAATTTTTACATATGTAACCATCTGATCAGTGCAGTGCTAAATATGTATTTGTAGTTCAAAAAAGCCCACACTCAGATAGATTAACATCATCCAGGGTGAAACTGCCCCACCCAACACTGATGTTCCTTCCTGGATGTCAGGCATATCTCAGCTGACCAAAAATAAGAGTTCTAGTACCTGTGTACAAGACCAAAGGGGCATTCACTACAGTGTGCAATGCACATTCAACAAATTCATGTCACACTGAATAAAAGTGCTAGAGAAGGTGAGTGATAAATGCATATGCAGGGTGTTAGAAAGCAAGGTGGGAGATGAGTATTTCAGATTAAGATGCAGTTCAGTATAATAGATAGTGGATAAGAAGTTTGAGGTGAGGAATGAGTCCAATTAGGTGTTACCAGACTTGAAGAAAGTATACAGCAAGATCCCAAGAAACCTGATTTGTGCAGTCTTGTAATGGTTTAATGTCTCAGAAACATTGGTAAAATTAGAGCAGGCTATGTAAAAGGAGACAGTGATACAACTCCTAAAACTCTTCACGAGTTCATTTATCTTGCAGCATCAGGAAACTTACCCAAATCATTTCATTTGTGATATGGCAGAAGTTAAGCCTAATCATTTTCCCCATATGCCCTTAAGTGACATCCACTACATAACATTTGTGATCCGAGCTTTTGTGATATAATCTGTGCTGTAAACTTCTAATCTTATTTCTTCCATAAGAGAACAACAAAATTAATTTTACTTTTCACCTGAAAACCACAGAAGTCATTGCACATCTATCTCACTTAACCTGTAATCTGCAAAATTTATTACATTTTATACATCATAGTTTACCTGAGTGTCACGAAAGTTCAGTTAATTTGTAACACATTCAGTTCTATTTAATAACTACTCAGGATGTGAGACCTCAGCCCTCTCCATCTTCATACATTTATATTCTTAGCCTACAATCTAAACTCTTTATTACAGTGCTGGGGGGTTAACATGTTTCAAACTTGTTTCTACATATAGTAAACTTCTAATAAGAAATGGAGTTTACTGTATTATCTGCCTTTGAAGTAGTGATTTAATATTTAAGCTCACAGAGGGATAGCTGAATCAAAGGTTATCACAATAAAGGATTATTTTAGAAGCAGTGCTAATCCAAAGTGTTAAATCACTTCTGTGCTTTCCTTTTAAGAAGCTGCTGATTTGCTGCCATTCTGACACACATTTTAGAGGTGTCCTACATGGTGTCAGATTCAGAGATGGAGCTAGCCTAGGGTGGTTGGTATCCTGGCCCACAAAGCCCTCAACCTCTCAGTGCAACAAATCTAGCAAAGCTAAAAATAATGTAGGGGACAAAGGCTTAAAATTAGGGACAGGTTTTAAATATTGCTTTTATAAACTTAAAAAGTCGATAGAATGACAAACATTGCATTTATCATACATAATCTGAAGAATATGAAGTCTGAAACTCAAGTGCATGTCTTTATTTAGTTACTTCAATTCTCAAATAATTTTCAGAAAAAACATAATTTCTATGAGAAACAGACCAAAAATATGCCCTCTCAAAAAAAAAAAAGCTCTTCACCTTACCAAAACTGGATATGTATATTTAAAATAGAGTGGCCCTTTATCAAACAAAGATGCAATATCTCCTTGCTACAGTTCAATGACTCACTACACAAAGAGTTACTGAGTATCAACATAATAGCTTTTTTGTTAAACTGTCAAACACCTTCACAAAATTCTAACAATGAGGGATACTAGATCCTTGCTATAGTTTCAAAAATGCTCCTAATACACAAACTGACTATCATTTAAGTATTTGTGATTAACAATTGTGTCTGCCATTTAGGCAGTTGTGATTAACAATTTTGATTGGTTTAATGATTGTGGATACTACTTTTAGGGACCAATCACTTCATGCAGACTGTGCCCCCTAACAGTGTGTGGCTGAGAAAGACACCCTCTTCACTCCAATAATTTTAATTTTATTTATTTAACATTTGTTAACCAGGAAAGTCCAACTTGGAGCACAGCCAATTTTCAGCAGAGGACCAGGAAGAAATCTCTAGGCACATGTCTTTGTAACGTGGGAGAAAACCAGAGCACCAAGCAGAAACCCACATGAATGCAGGGAGGACATGCAGACTCCTCACAGAAGGCACCCCAGCTGAGAATCAAACCAAAGAACCTCTTGCTGTAAGGTGACAATGCTACTGCTGCACCACTGCACCGTCCAATGCTGCATCTCTGGTCAGAATAAGTGAGGTCTAAAGTGCTAGATTTATCATCTGAGCTACTGGATGTGCCAAACAATGAAGAAGTGTTTTTTCTATATTATTTAACTATAGTATCACAGCCACATGCCCCAAATATCCGACCAATCACCATCATCTTGTGTTTTCACTTTTGAAGTTTATTTTCGTATTCTGCTATGAAAATGTTTTCATTATGTTTTCCTCCAGAACCACAGACCTACCAATTTCAGTACTTTATTGTATTAACACTAGCCTCCTCATCATATTCCTCAACTGCTCAGTGCAAGAAATCTGGACAAAGCCAGAAAAATGGGGACACAAAGGCACAAAAAATAGGTACATAAATATTGCTCCTGTCCTATAAACTTAGAAAGTTGCTAGAATAACAGATTTTACATAATTCTACATAATTACCAAGGGTACTAGCTGCTAGTACAAGGGTCTAGGGAACTACTAAAAGGGCGGTGAATACCGCACAACATGGCTGGGCTAATATATACCTTCGTGCAGATAGCCCAGTACCAACCTATGAACCTATAATTATGTATTTTCTGAAGGATGTAAAGTTTGAAACTCAAATGTCTTTCATTATTTAGTGACTTCAATTTTCAATGATTTTCTAGAAAAACACAAATTTTATGAGGAATAGACCAAAAATATGAGGCATAAATCTAGACATTCTGTGAAAATCTGTACAGTGAAGGTGAGAGATATGTGTAAGCTACCATCCAGGTCAGCTATAGCAACATGTCCTGCCAATAATCTTCAAAATGTATTGTTGTCACACGAATGAGAGAACGAACGATCATTTCATATAATGTGAGTCTGTGACTCAAAACAATTCATTTTCTTATGTTTCTTGAATTTCTTTACATTTATTTTACCTGCTGGAGGTGCAGAAAGAGCCAGGGGAAGAAGAAGCAGCAGAAGAAGTAAGTTTTTCATGACCGTCTGTCCAAGACCAGGATTAATCATCGCACAGCTCCTGTTGCAGGCTTGCAGTGTGCGAGATGTGATGAGTCCTGCACGTGCTGTCAGTAAAAAACATAAACAAACTATAAACTCATTCACTCAGCCCAGCAGCCCTCAGCTGAATTCTGGCAGGCTGGCAGGTTGCTCAGGAAGCTGACATCACCACGCACACCCCTGTGCATGATGATATCTGTCCAAAAAAAAGCTGAAAAAAAATTACAAGAAAAGCCTTTGTGACTCCTTTTGGCTTGTATGAGTTCATGAAGATGCCCTTTGGGATGAAAAATACCCCAGTAACTTTCCAGAGGCTGGTAGATCATATTCTAGCAGGAGCAGAAGATTTTGCCCTTGCTTACCTGGATGATATTGCCATCTACAGCCATTCCCGGCAGGAGCACATTCAGCATGTCAGGGAGGTGTTGGACAGACTACAGAGGGCAAGGTTAACCATTAAGCCCAGTAAGCCCAGTAAGTGTCAGGTGGATATGGCAGAGGTCTCCTACCTGGGACATAGAGTGGGGAGTGGTAAGAACAGGCCAGAACCTGTCAAAGTGGAAGCCATTCAGGCATGGCCTGCCCCTGTTACCAAAAAGCAAGTGAGGGCATTCTTAGGGACAGCAGGGTACTATAAAAAGTTTGTCCCCAATTATAGAACCATAGCTACTCCCCTCACAGACCTGACAAGGAAAAACAGGCCAGATAAGGTAGTGTGGAGCCCAGCATGTGACCAGGCATTACAGAAGCTTAAAGAAGCTTTGGGAGGACCCCCTATGTTAGCCAGTCCAGATTACAGCAAAGAATGTGTATGTGGATGCTTCAAACCAATCAAAGGAAGAAGAGCACCCAGTAGTATATCTTAGCTGTAGGCTCCAGCCCAGGGAGGAATGTCATGCAGCTGTAGAAAAGGAATGTCTAGCCATAGTGTGGGCACTGCAGAAACTTCATCCTTATCTATAATGAAGAAAATTCACTGTAGCTACAGATGACAATCCCTTAACATGGCTACATCAAGCCAGCCTGCAAAATGTCAAGTTACTAAGGTGGCATTCAGGGTTGCAGGCATATGACATGACAGTGCAGCATTGCAGTGGGGTTAGTAATGAGAAGGCAGATGGGGTCTCAATACAGGGTAGTGTATTCCCAGATAGGCTCACCTTCTCAAGCAACCTTTCTCAAGGGTCACTTGAAAAAAATAGCTTGAATTTTTTTGGGGGGTGAGAAATGTCACAAAAGGAAATATTGTCAGCCTAGCTATTTGAAATTTTGTAAATAATTATATGTCATTTGTGAATATTAATATGATTTATATAGAAGTGTGATAGAAGGAGATACTGCCTGCCCAGCTATCTGGAATTTTGTAAATGATTATATGTTAGTTGTGAATGTCAACATGATTCATACGTTTGTGTTACAAATGTATTAGAACTGTATGTTATGTGTATATCAAACTGCTGGTACAGAAGTGTGTGTGAAAAGGGTTTGTACAGTACTGAGCTTAAATATGTATCCACAGTGTACCTACTGGAAAAGAACAGAAATGTATATAAACTATTGTAATTGTGTAAATGTATATGTTTTAACAGTGGGAATGTGCACATAGAAGGTTAACTTGCAAAACTTCAAGAAAATAGCTGAAATTAAAAATTGTTTTACAATTGCACCATAAAAGTTAGTTTCAATGCAGCAAGGAGACAGGATGTCTAAAACTAGGGAGCCTTCTGCATTGTTTTGTAAGTGTTTTGTTGTTTTATGTCTTCCAGCATTTGCAAACATCTGAAGGCTATGTATTTTCACAAGGATATGCTAAATGCTAGCAGTTTCTAGCAATGTTTGTGAGCCTGGGAACGGAAGTCAGGTGACAAAAAGTGATGTCATACAGCAAGTATCCCAGAAGTAATATTTGATATTAATTTAAAAACTCTCTGAGAGAGAGAGAGAGAGAGAGACAGAGAGAGAGAGACTCTGCATTCTGTATCTGTCTTAGACCTGAGAACAACATCAGCTAGAAAAGAGAGAGAAACAGTGCATTTTGTATCTGTCTTTGACCTGAGAACAACATCAGCTGGAAGATCCATTCACTACACTTGCCTTGTGATGAGTAAGTAAGTCTAGGTACAGTAATTTCTCTTAGATAAAGTTAGGAATATAGTGATGGATAGCTTAGATGTTTTCTTTATTTATTTGAGACTGTACTGCAATGTTGTTTTAAATATTTCCTGTGATTTTGAACTCTGAAGTCACTGTGAATACATATTTAATATTGTCTCACTCTTTTATTATTTATTATTAAATATATTTAAACCTATCTTTGTGGCTGATATTTGTGAGACATATTTAAGGTCTTAGAGTACTTGCATATCTATTTTGTGACATTTTGTAGGATACTCCTAATAGCCTTGCTCTTGGTCAGACTACCATTTGGATTAATAGTAACATTACAGAGTAAGATTGGACACCCTTTGTTAAGGGCCCTGAAGTAGCTGATAAGGAGTGGCTGGTGGTAGTCAGAACTACCCTATAGTCTGGGCAGAAGGGGGCATAGCTACTAAACTTGTGCTAGCCTTTCCCAGGTGTGTGAGTGTTTGCCTATAAATCAAATCTCAAAGAGTGTGTATGTCAGCTACTTGGGAGGGACACAAAGCAGTTGTTGGACAGAGACGGTACTGGAGGTCTTTGCTTGGCCACTCAGCTGAGATCTCAGCCCTATAGCTGTGCCAGTGGGGAGTCTTATTGGGGATCTGGAGAAAGAGGGAGAAACCAGCCCCAGACTGACTGTGATCTCTGTGTGCTCTTAAGGGAAATTGCACTTACTGTGTGTATACTTGTCATATTGCCAGTGTGTACATCCCCCACTGTTGCCAGTGGTGAGGATTGAGGCTCCTTGATATTAATAGGTCAGTACTGGGATGTCACAAAAACTAAATTAAAAACTTCAGACACAGGGTTCTACTTACACCAAAAAGATAAATAATTGAGTGGTTAAACAAATAAATGTCCACTTCTCTTAATGAAAACTTTCTTGTTGTGCTAGTCCCAAATATCCAATTGAATATTTTAAAAAAGTCCAAAAAATTAATAATTGAAGTTAAAAATAAAAATACATGTATAAGAATTATCCACAGACCAGTGTTATAAAAAATATATCATCTTAGCACTGCTTTTAATTTTTGCAAGCAACTAATAGAAATATGCTCATTGATTCCAGGCCAATAATTTGCACTCAGGAGAATATGCCACATTAACTTTTCCTTCTCTAAATTTAAAGTCCATGGTCCCCCTCTTTCAGTTGGAGAGACATTATCAGTAGCCATGAAATAAAATTCACGATCCTTATTAGTCTGAATGTGCCTTGCTAAAGCATTGTTAATATTCACTTTCCTAATAGCGTATCAGTGATCATAAATTCTTCCTCTTAGTTTACGTTCTGTTTTGCCCACATGAAAACATGGGCATTGAGCACACAAAGCTATATACATTACCGATTTTGAATCACAATTAAACTTCCCATAAATTCTATATGTCTTATCTCATACAATAAACAACTCCCCTACTCTTATATATTTACAATAGCGGCAACAACCACATTTCCTCATATTATTCAATGGACCAGACATAGTTAAGGTGGTAGTTCTCAAATTTTCCAGGAGACTTTTAAAATTAGGTTCTTGTATACATACCGCTAAAGGTTTTGCACCTATTTTCCCAACAATTTCCAAATCTTCTTGAAAAATAGCCCAATTTTTAATTAAGATCTCCTTAACCTTTTTGTAATTAGTCCCATATGTATTTATAAAACTAATTCCATCACAAGACTTAATACTCGGGCCATTTGTTTCATCTTGCGTCCCAGTCTCATAATTTATAAGATTCATTTAGATTTATTTATTTTTAAAGATAGGATGTGCTTTAAATGTTTGAGTTTTCCTGCTTTAAAACCCACATTTGCGTGGTTTTGTGCCATTATACAACTCCGCACAGCTCCTCGTGGTGTCCTGCAGAGTAATACAGGCAACAGAGAGACCTAAGAGAAACTTTCAACAGATTTAAGTATTTTTTTCTCTGCTTTTTGCTCTGACTGCATTTTCCTGCCTAAAACGCGAGTTTCTAACTGATCTATGTTTGAAAAAGTATAATTGTATTGCCTTACCTGCTTTTTACAGTTGCACTTTCTAAAAAGTCATTTTTATATTGTTTAACTGTTGTAGGCTACACACTCAAGTGCGCTAGCCTGTTTATAGCATTTACAGTGTTTTATGTGTGATTTTCTGTTATTCTCTGCAAAAAATCAAAAAAATATATATATATATATTCTTTTTCCTGCCTTACTAAACTAGATTAGTCCAGATTTCAGGCTTTGCTGAATTCCAGACTGTGGTATAAGTTCCTGTGTTGCCCATATCCTTACTTAGATAGGAGGAAGCTTCTCTGTTCACCAGTGAGAGTGGGGAGCTTTGAGCAGCCTATCTGTCCCTGGAGGAGTGGTCTCAGCCAAGAAACTAGTAGCTTATTGGCCATTTTGGGTCAATTCCTATCTCTTTCAGTTTCCATTTGCGCAGTTTTGCACGGTTTTGCGCACCGCACAACATTGGGCAGTGCCGTTTAAACTATTCCCAGCTCCACAAAGTCTCCTCTTCACTTTTTCCCTTAGAACTGTTCTAACTCTCAAAGTAAGCACTCTGTTTTCCTTCTAAAGCCCTACACTTGCTCATATCTTATAAGTAAACACTAACAAACTAAAGCACTACACCCTCTTATACTCTTTGTAAGTACTAGGCTCCATATTGGTCCTTTCTGATCAGTCAGAAAGCAGTTCCTTATACTATTCTAGCATGTCCAAAAGTCAGTTTCAGGTTTACTCTCCAGTCCAGCTAGTGAATCTGGGAATCTTGGGGCAATGTTACAATTGCCTTATGTACACAGACCACCCTCTCCTCCTCCCAACAAGCTCAAATATATGTGAGAGATGCAACTATACAGCCAAACTGGAGGCTGAGCTCTCTCAACCCAAGACTGTCACAGTCAGTCAGGAGGAGAAGGTAACCACTCACACCACAAATCCAGTCTCACATAGACCTATAGCATCAGCAAACCAAACACATAAACACACAAAAACATACTCAGAGTCTCTAAATAAAAACCTGCCAAAGCAGCAGAGACCTCCAAAGCAGACATCCAAGCAACCTCTACCCCACAACAATACCCATGATTCACATATTTCACAAAGTCAGTGTGCCACAGAGTCACTGCCCTTAAGGCTAAACAACACACCAAATACACTTGTAATAGGTGACTCCATTGTCAGACACATTGCCAGGATCCACCACATAACACAAGCACGCAGGTCACTCCAAAGCAAGTACAAATATGACTCCATCATTGTCCATGCTGGTGTGAATGACCTGAGATGTACCTCCTTGGACTACATGAAAAGAGACATAGAGGAGCTCTCTGATCATGTAGCCCAGGCCGATATGACCCTGACCTTGAGTGGCATCTTGCCCTCACCAAGAATGATGCCACAGTATATAGACAAAATGATCAATTTTAACAATTGGCTAAAGTATTGGTGTCATTCTAAGGGGGTCCAGTGTCTGTCAGCCTGGGATGACATGCTCGACAAGCCAAGTTGCTTCACTAGGGATGGCTTGCGCCTGTCACCCCTGGGCTTTCGAATACTGGCTAAGGCTCTTGCCACCCCATAGTGCCTTTTTTAGGCAAGGCTCAAAAGACAAACCCACCTCTATAGACAACATAAGCAGTAAAAAACTAAGGATAATGCTACTCAACGCCAGAAGTCTAAACCTCAAGATGCATGCACTCAAGGCTCTCCTCAGTATGGAGAATATCGATATCTGTGCAGTAACAGAAACCTGGTTCAAGGCTCCCGAGAGCACCCCAGCACTACCAGGTTATAACTCATACCATGCTTTTTGGCCCCAAAACTTGGACTGAAACACAAAAGGAGGGGGAGTATCCATATTCATCAAGGATACCTACACCTCCAGGTTAGTGGCACTGCACGAAGCATTGGAGACCATCCATGTGCAACTAACAGTGGGCAAAACTGCCTTTCAGTTTGTAGCCTGCTACAGATCACCCTCCCAATCTCAGGAACCCCACTCGGCTTTCCTGAGAACACTGGAGAATATGAAGGTCTCTCCAAACACCATAATATTGGGTGACTTCAACTACCCAAACATTGATTGGGTAAACAACTCAAGCCCCAACACCCTTGCCCAATGGTTCCTAGAATTTATAAACTCAAATGCTATGGAACAACTGGTCACCACTCCCACAAGAGGGGACAACATATTGGACCTGGTCATCACCAACATGGGGACTCTATGTTCCACACCAGAGGTAAACCCCTCATTGGTAAGATCAGACCATAAACTAATCTGGACATCCATATCCTGTCCCCACCCCCAGCTAAGGAAACCACTGTGAAAAATTTCTCAAACGCAAACTTCACACTTCTCAAAATTGAGGTAGAATCCTTCAAAGCCCCCGGGCCAGTGGAAAATACTGCCCGAACCACAGAATCCTTTACAAATGCATTCTATGAGCACCTACAGGAATGCATGGATCATGCTATCCCAAATAAAACCAAGACTCACTCCTCCAAAAGCAGGAAATCTGTGTGGTGGACCCCGGCCATAAATAAGCTATACAACAGAAGGAGGAAGCTACTACATGACAAAGCAAAATCCCAAAAAGGGAAGGCATCTCTGATCAGTACTAGCAAGAAACTACGATCCCTCATAAAATCATCAAAGGCCAGCTTCGAAAGAAGAATTGCCCAAGACACTAAAGATAATCACAAGGCCTTCTTTAGTTATGTCAGGAATCTGGGTGGCAATTCCCAGATATTCTCTGAGTTAGTGCAAGATGGCAAAAAATACACTGAACCCACAGACATTGCCAACATCCTGGCAGACAGATTCAGTGCAAACTTCTCCCCCCCGTCCCCCCCAAAAGAGCAAATGTCTATCCCAACAGAATGTAGCCTCCCAGACATCACAGATGCACAGGTGAAAGCTGCCCTCTCCAAAGCAAAAAACACAGCATCAATGGGACTGGACGGTGTCCCGGGCTGCGTCTTACATGAGCTCCAAGAAAAACTGAACCCTCACATAAAGTCACTGTTCAAACTCAGCCTTACTAAAGGATACGTACCCAAAGAATGGCATACAGCAACAGTGGTCCCGCTCCACAAAGGTGGTACCACAACGGACCTCCGGGAACTATCGCCCTATAAGCCTGACTAGTCTGGTCTGCAAAGCTAGTCCTAAGCTAGCTCACTAATCCTGAATATATATGTATGCAAAAAGACTGACAACATGGCCCACAACTAATACAACTCAAAGGAAGACAACACCACACAAAATGCTTTCAGCATAACTCTCAGCAACAGTCCATCAACAGGCAACTTGCCATCAGTTGCTAAACTTCTCAGTCTCTCCCACACTTTCAACATTCTCACAATTAGTAAATATTTTGTATCGTTCACCTAACCTACCAACTTAACAGCTGCACTTGATGCTGCTAAGTAAACATGTATTGAGCACACTATGTCACATAGCTTTCACCTGAACACCTCATATCTTGCGACCACCCTCTCACATCAAGCCTTCTCCTGAAATGGTAATTCACCCACAAAAGCACCAAATGACAATGAGGCTGAACTAAGCAGTTTCCTTGTAAACTTATCCCATGATTGCTAAACTAATTCCCCAGCTAAAGCTTGCCAATTTATCAACACCTCCATTGGCACATTTCTGGTAGCTCTTCGGCATCTGGGGCTATAGCCCAAAACCTGCACAACTGAAAGCAAGACAAATTATTAGTCAAAATACTTAGTTTACCAGGGCCATACTTAGTGGAGAATTATATATTAATCCTAAGAGAATGTAAAACCAGTTATTCTGAAATAGAACTACACTGCTAAAGTGAATGGAAAACTGATGCCAGATCACAAGATCCCCTTCAGTGCTTCTAGTCACTTTTGACTCTTTAATATTTTTTCCTGCCACCCCTTGACAGATTTGCCAGTGTATTTATTGTTTTAATACACAATTCATCCAGTTTGTCCTCAGATAACTGGCTTAAGGGCACATATAATGTTAAATAAGAAATGTCGGAATCTTGGCTAACCCCCCTGTTTATTCTCTGTTAAGGATACTCCTAACTCGCTGTCCTGGTACAAAAATTTCTGAATACCTTCTTGCACTCTCTCACATCCTTCATTGATCGAAAGGAAATTAATTGAATAGTGCACTGCCTCTTGACCAGAAGCTCTCTGCTCCTACATCCACTGTAAAGCTAAATTAAGCTACTGTGCAAACTATGTTCGTGACCTTAACAACAAAAAATCACTCGTGGAGTCCAAATAAGGGTAGGAGTCCCAACAGCAATAAATCCTTTAGTAAAACACAAGTAAGACAGGAAACTGCTAATCCACAACACAGAACCTGGCAAAACCAAAGGGCATCCAACAAGCAACACTAAGTGTAAAGTATAAAGATTTAATATAGTACTTTGAAGCGCTTTTGCCTGCAAAGTATGCGGACTTCCTCAGAAACATGTTTCTGAGGAAGTCTGCATACTGCAGACCTAAAGCATATATTAAATCTTTATACTTTACACTTGTTGCTTGTTGATGCCCTTGGTTTTGCCAGGTTCTGTGTTGTGGATTAGCAGTTTCGTCTTACTTGTGTTACTAAAGGATTTATTGCTGTACCTTTGAACTCCACGAAATTGTTGTTACAGTTTTGTTTTTCACTCGTACCATCTTTTTGTGTTTATGTTCATGACCTTATCAAAATAAAGCTTATCATGAAGAATCAACCCTAACATTGGAGAGTCATCTCATTTAATTGGTAATGACCAAAAAGCAGACTTACGGTCTAAGTGGACCAACCAGAGATTGACAAAAATATGTATCAATTTCACTGCATTATCCAACATTGCATACTGCATTCTAACGTCATCTATATCTATATGCTAATTTACCAATGAACCTTCAGGAAACAAGAGGTGATGAATCAGGCAGTATTCACCAGGCTTCCTCTTCAGGATTAGACCTAAAGATGAGACACTAAATGCTGACAATGTGGGAAAATTAAAGGACCTAACATCCTGCCTGCAAAATCTTGTTTCCTTATCTTGCAAAGCCTGCACAATATCCTCTTTACCTTTGGCTAATTGGAGATTATTACTGAACTGATCACATCATTGCAGTGCAACCTAATAGAAATCCCCTGTGTAAAGTCCCTTATTAACTCCTGAGCTTTGTTTTTATTGGGATTCAATCTGGTGATTAACCTGTCAATTCTGACAGCAGAGTGTAAAGGCTGGTCCCCTGACCCTCAGTAAAATGTTTCCAGTCCCCTTGTATCTCTAAAATTGCCCCTACTTTACAGTTACCTACCAAACTGACCCACTCTGTTAGCTTCTTTCAGGTCTATGAGTCCACAGCCCCCTGGCTATTTCTGTCAATACCTGATCTTGCTATGGGGTCCACAGCAAATGGGCATGGAAGGAATCAGTATTGCAAACTAAACAAGGATATACATTTTGAGCCTCAAGAGCAGGAGCACACTCAAGCAAATCTGCAGTCTGTGGCTACCACTCCATCTATACAGTGTAAGAAGGAATCAGTATTGCAAACTAAACAAGGATATACATTTTGAGCCTCAAGAGCAGGGTCAATCCACCCAGGCATTCTACTTGTATGTTTTATGAGAGTGAAGCTATTACATTAGCAGTATTTCTTAGTAGTTCTCAGCTTGCTAATAAAACTGACTGTTGTAGCCTTGTGTCCCCGTTAGTACAGTAATCCTAACTGTCCAATAGACAGTATAGATTTAATTCATATCCCTGTGACTAAATTAAATTAACCATCAAGCAGCCCTCTCAGTTCTTTTTGCCTTAGTTTGTATCACTTGGAGGATCACCTGCTTATTTGCATCTCTATCACTGCTAATGTATCTCCCTACTCTAATCTGTGCACAAACTGGTTACTAATCAGCAAGTCAATGTAAAGACACACTCCCAAACTTAATAAACTTTGCTGTCTCTTCTCTCCTTCACTTTACAGGTAGTTTGAATTATTACTTACCCTCTCTGAGGCCTTCACTGATTTCCACTGATTGCCTCTCTGGTTTCTTTGCATTCCACCTGGTTTACACCCCTTGTGCTATCTCCCTCCCCCAATACAAAGTCTATATTAGAATCCTGCTGAGCATGGAGCCATCTTTAAATTTCTAGTCTCCCACCAGGACACAAGTGCTTTCAGCAATTACATTCTGCTAGCCGGTAAGCCATTAGACCTCAGGAATTTGTTTTAAAAGTGTTCAGATTTGTAAAGTAATACTTACTTTTTCTCTTGCCTTGGTTGGCTCTGGCTCTGCCCCGCTCCGTTCGCCTCGCTAACGCCGGGCTCTCTCGCTCCCTGCCCTGCCCCCTATTCCCTCACGCCCCCACTACCTCTACATTTATAGTAATCATAGCCACACCCACAGCTCACCCTCACATCACCTCCACCAATCACAGCTCCTCAAGTCATATCACATTAAACCACACCAACTTGCTCCACATAAAATCCTCCCAATCACTCTCATTCCCACTAGGCATTTTTTGCATCACCCACACTACTTCCCCATCCACATATAGTGCAACCCTATAATTCCTATTCAGACCCCCCCCCCACCTAGAAACAACATAAACTTTATAACCATGACTATCACACAACTAAATCTAGTCTGTCTTCTCATAATTCTTTACAACACCACAAGTTATCACTCTAGCAATATCCCTAAACTTAGTAGCACAACACTGCATTATGCACTCTCATACACAGACACCACACATTATAATAATATCTGCCCGGACTTATTCAAGAACTACATAACGGACCAATTCAGAACTAAACACATATGCTCTCATTCCTACTCCAAAAAAACACAATACTTTCTCTCACTCCTCACCAAACTCCAACATCTGTATAACCATTTTAAGTCCAGGCTCACCATAAGTGGGGATATCCACCCCAACCCAGGCTCAAATCCATCCTGTCCAACACAAACTGCTCAAACACAAATGTCAGAACATAACACCCCCACTTTCTTCATTCCTGGGCAAATCAACAACAGCAGCAAAACCAACTATCTTTTAATGCTAAATATTAATATTAGAAGTATCAAAAATAAAATACCTGAACTCCAGGCCACAATAGCACACTACTCCCCAGACATAGTTGCTTTAACAGAAACCTGGCTAAATAAAAACATAGCTAACTCAGAAGTTCTCCCTACCGGCTGCAATATCATTAGACAAGACAGACCACTTCGTAAATGGGGTAGAACTGCCTTACTCTACAAGTCCAACTTAACTGTCCGTCAATTACCAAACTCCTACCCCTCCCCCAATAATTGGGACATACTTATCTCACAACTTCAACTTCACCCTAAAAAGGTCATCACCATAATTGTGATCTATATTCCACCTGGTAATACACCTGCTAGCCTTGAAGACTTCTTATCCTGGTGTTCTTCCACATACTCACAAGAAACCCTTATTCTGGGGGACTTCAACCTAGATTGGTTCACCTGTATATCAGAACCACCAAGTAATCTAATAAATCTCCATGGCTACCAGCAGCTAGTCCAAATTCCAACTAGGTGTGATAAAAAATCTAAAAGGGAATCCATCCTTGACTGGGTCCTAACTAGCAACCCCACATTGTACCCTCACACAGGCAGTCTCCCAGACACCTTAAGTGACTACTACATAATATACTTTATACGTAGTAGAACAAGCATATGCAAAACCACTAATTATATATACACTAGAAACACAAAAAAATTCTCTCCTGAGGTCCTCAACACTTTACTGTGTAACTGTGACTGGACCCCCCTAAAAACCCTCCCACTTGACCAGGCTGTAGCATATTTCAACAAAACATTTCTACAACACCTAGACACTGTCGCTCCATTGCGCAAAATCAAGGTTAGAACCTCTACAAACCCCTGGCTCAGTAAAGAAACCAAACAAATCCTCAAGTCCAGAGACACTGCCTGGTGTTACTATAAAAAAAACAAAGAAACACAAAGCCTAACTAAGTACCAAGAACTGTGCAACCGTGCAAAAAAATGCATTAGGCTGGACAAAAAATCCTACTATACAACATTACAAACTAAATACCAACACAACCCGCAAAAATTTTGGCAAAATGTAAACCAGCTACTAAAATCCACCCAAAAGGCTACCCCCAAACCAACCACCCCTGACACTAAAGTTCCCATCGAAACACAATTCAACTCCCACTTTGTGAACTCAATTCTATCCTTAGTATCACAGGACAGTTCCTTCCTCACTATCCCCCCCAACACAAATAACACTAATATAAGCTTTACCCTCAAAACAGTGTGCCCAAACTCTGGAAAATTTCCTATGTTACACCCATACATAAAGGCGGGACCTCCACTGAACTTAATAACTACAGACCCATTGCTTTACTCTCCCCCCTGGCCAAAATCCTAGAAAAATGCATCCATACCCAGATGCTAAACTATCTCCTAGACTGCAACATCCTGTCACCTACTCAGCATGGTTTCAGACCTGCCCATAGTACCACTACAGCTCTCCTCTGCTTCACAGACACAGTAAACCATCTCAAAAATGAAGGCCTGCAAGTGTCAACTCTTTTTTTGGATATGTCCAAAGCATTTGACACAGTCTCACACCAAATCCTGCTAAACAAACTAAACCAATATCATTTATCTAATTCCACTGTTACCTGGTTCCAAAGCTACTTAACTGACAGGTACCAAGCTGTGAAATGGGAAAATTATCTCTCTCCTCAGCTGCCCATAACTATAGGAGTCCCACAGGGTTCTATCTTAGGACCACTACTATTCACAGTCTTCACAAATGACCTCCACACCTCCACACAGCATGCATCTATAATTCAGTATGCAGATGACACTACCTTAATCTGTGCTGCACAAAACATTCCCACCCTCCTGCAAACAACTCAACTAGCATTCTCTGACGTTGAAAACTACCTTACCAAAGCCCAACTTATCCTCAATCCAAAGAAAACTCAGCTTATGATTATAACCAGTTCTAACAAAACACTAACAGTCAATTCACTATCTACTCCACAAATGCTACTCCAATTGCTCCAGTGGCACAGGCTAAGCTATTGGGAATAACCATAGACTCCCACCTAAAATTTGATAGTCATCTGAACTTAACTATTAAAAAAGTACATGCCAAACTGGGGTCACTCTACCGTATCAAACCATTTCTTACCAACAACACAAGATCAGCCATTGCTCGCTCCCAACTTCTATCCACCCTACTCTATGCATCTCCCATTCTGACTAATCTCAGCAAAACTGAACTAAGCAAAATGGAAGCTTGCTATAACAGAATTGCCCGTTTTGCTGTAAATAAATTGCTCATATAGAACTCATCACTGTACTGCTTTGAGACAGCTCCACTGGCTTGAACTGCCCAACCTCCTAACCTACAATCAGCTCTGCCTCTGTCATTCTATCTATTACCTCCCCAATAAGTGTCCTGCCCTCAAAAACCTAGTACATCACTCAGCCAAAAGGCCTCTTAGATCATCAAGCAAACTACTACTAGAAGTCACCAATCTAAAATCAGAACCCCTGTCCTATTTGGTACACCAAAGGTGCATAAAGATTTACAAGATCCACCTATGAGACCTTTAGTGGATGGTAGGGGTAGCATGACATACACTTGTTCTAAAGTAGCAGATAAAATATTACAAAAATATATTAAAAAGGAGAAACAGATTTCAAAAGATTCTTGGTCGTTCCTAAGAGCAGTTAATCAACTACCATTTATCCCTAATAGTTACTTGGTTACATTAGATGTTAAAGATCTATATTCCAGCATACCCCATGAAATAGGAAAGGAATGGACAACCCTCCTTTTAGGTAAGCTAGGAGCACCCACGGAAGAAATTCAATTGGTAAGAGAACTTTTGGACACAGTCCTTTCTTACAATTATATATTATTTAATAAGGAAATATATCATCAAAAAATAGGCGTGGCGATGGGCTCCCCCTGTGGAGCCAGTTTCGCCAATTTAGTAATGGCCTATTGGGAGAGGAAGAATATTTTGGATAAAGATAGGGTGATGGAATTCATTCCATTTTACACAAGATTTCTTGATGATATCTTTTTGATCTTCGTGGGTAAGGAAGAACAATTAAAACAATTTTTTCACGAATTGGAAGTAAGTACTGATTTCCTCAGCTTTACACATAAATATAATAAGAATTCAATGGAATACCTAGATGTATACCTGAATAAGGATTACATTAACAATAGATTTACGTCTAAAATTTATAGAAAGGAAACTTACTCCAACAAGTTCTTACATTATACTAGCTGCCACCCATTGCACCAGAAAAAATCTATTATTAAAGGTCAAATGGTGAGGGCAGCAAGGATGATCACAAATGACAATGATTTTTTGGAAGAGTGTGAGGTGCTTCAAAACTTTTTTCTTCAAAGAGGATACCCAATGAATTATATTCAAGAGATTTCCTTGGAGGTACAATCCAAAAGAACAAGAGGGGAATACTTACCCCTTTTAGGAATATCACAAATAAATGGAATTGATATAGGGCCTGTTCCAACTAGTGAAGTGAAGATAAATTACTCTTGTAGTTTGATCACAACTTTTAATTTGGATTCGATGGATATTAAAAATATTGTTTTAAAAAATTGGGAATTGCTTTCATCTGATAGTCACCTGAGAACTTTAGTACCAGAAAAACCTAAGTTAATATATAAGAGAGGGACTAATTTAAAAGAAATTCTACAAATAAAAAATCTCAAATTTGTCACTAGTGCAGGGATGTCAAAATGTGGAAGTTGCAACTTCTGTAAGTTTATAGAAGAAGGCTGCACATTCACGATTAATAGAACAACTTACAAAATTAAGAATAAATTTAATTGTAATAGCAAACAAGTTGTTTATAAAGCAAAATGCGTGAGGTGTGCAGCCTTCTATATAGGCAAAACAGATAGGAAACTACGCGATAGGATATATGAACATAACTATTGTATTAGTAGACATAAGTTGGAAAATGCACTAGCTAGACATTGCTCAGAAAATGAAGGTCATAGTTTCAAATTTAAAGTTATAGAACAAATAAATGAGGATCCAAGAAGTAACTATGAGCCTTTAAAATTGGAAAGAAAGGAACTGGTGTGGCAGTTAAGAACTAGCGCAAACCAATACCCAGGAATTAATGAAATGTCCTCTATTAAATGTGTGCTGAGGTTAAAAAATATGGAGAGATGATTTGTAAAGATTAATTAACTGCGATATGTTAGGATGCAGTTTCATTAATCTTAGCTTTATTAAATTTAGTAGTTTTAGATATGGTGACATGAATTTTGATATGAATTTCCATATTAAATATTAAATATTAATTTTTATACGAATTTTTTAAAGAGGGTTATATTATAATATATTATATATTTCCTTGGTAGCACTTTAAATCATTAGAACATATAGGTCGTCCTAAATAATAGCCAGTAAGCTATTGGTACCGAATTTTTAATTAAGGTTTATAAAACTGATGTTTTATTAAATATTTAGCGTTTTAATTAATTCTTCAGAATTAATAGTTTAAATGACTAGTTCTTAAAGTGATGAGGTTTATCAATTGGTCTCTCATTGTGACTTTTTTCTGTAGTCTTTACTAATGGGATCTACTTGGTGCACCCATTAAGGTTAGTTACAGTATATATAGTAATTACACTAGTGTAACACATTTATTTACCTTGTAATTAATAACAATGTAAACATAATTATTGAAGTATATATTTTTTATGAGTGTTTTTAGTGTTCAACTTATAACTAGAAAATAATCAACTCATTAATTTATTTAATTCGGATTTACATATATATATAAATAGAGTTTATTATGCATTATGTAAACACAACCAAATAAAGCATGCCCAGGAACGTTAAATTTATTTATTTATTAATCTATTATTCAATTAGAATAGGGTTGTTAACACACTATAAAAGGAGTAAACAGCAGTCCGTTATTGTCTTCTGAGGAAGTTGTGTATCATTGTGCGACGAAAAGTGTATTATATTTTAGCACTTAAAGCTTTTTTACAATAAATGGAATTTTTTCGAGCTTCTTGCCTCAAGGGAGTTTTCTACTAAGTGCAGCACTTCAGCTTATTGAGCGCTTACTAACATTTACTTGTGAACTACTGGATCTTGCTCTGAAATGTTGCCCTTTTGGGTCTTCTGGTTACGTTCGTAAGTTTGTCTTTTTTGTGGATCTAGTACCGAAACTCTAATACATGTGAGAGATGCAGTTACACAGCCAAACTGGAGGCAGAGCTCTCTCAACCCAAGACTGGCACAGTCAGTCAGGAGGAAAAGGTAACCGCCCACACCACAAATCCAGTCTCACACAGACCTATTGCATCTGCATACCCAACACATAAACGGACAAAAACATACTCGGAGACTCTAAATAAAAATCTGCCTAAACAGCAAAGACCTCCTAAGCAGATATCCAAGCAACAGCCACCCCTCAACAACACCCACGAATCACATATCTCACAAAATCAGTGTGCCTCACAGTCACAGCCCTTAAGGCCAAACAACACACACACCAAATACACTTGTTATAGGGGACTCTATTGTCCGGCACACTGACGTCTTGCTCACCAGACTGAACAAGGAGAAAGTCACTGTAAGCTGCCTGCCGGGTGCCAGGATCCGCCACATAACGCAAGCACTCAGGTCACTCCAAAGCAAGTACAAGTATGACTCTGTTATTGTCCATGCTCGTGTGAATGACCTGAGACGTACCTCCCTGGACTACATGAAAAGAGACATAGAGGAGCTTTCTGACCATGTAGCCCAGGCTGGTATGACCCTGACCTTGAGTAGCATCTTGCCCTCACCAAGAATGATGCCACAGTATAAAGACAAAATGATCAGTTTCAACAATTGGCTAAAGTATTGGCGTCATTCAAAGGGGATCCAGTGTCTGTCAGCCTGGGATGACATGCTCAACAAGCCACATTGCTTCGCTAGGGATGGCTTGCACCCGTCACGCTTAGGCTTTCGTATACTGGCCAAGGCTCTTGCCACCCCCATAGGGCCTTTTTTAGGCAAGGCTCAAAGGACAAACCCACCTCCATAGACAACCCAAGGATAAAAAAACTAAAGGTAATGCTACTCAATACCAGAAGTCTAAACCTCAAGATGCATGCACTCAAGGCTCTCCTCAGTATGGAGAAAATCGATGTCTGTGCAGTAACAGAAACCTGGTTCAAGGCTCCTGAGAGCACCCCAGCACTACCAGGTTATAACTCATACCATGCGTTTCAGCCCCAAAACTCGGACCGAAGCACAAAAGGAGGGGGAGTATCTATATTCATCAAAGATACCTACACCTTCAGGTTAGTGGCACTGCACGAAGCATCGGAAACCATCCATGTGCAACTAACAGTGAGCAAAACTGCCTTTCAGTTTGTAGCCTGCTACAGAACACCCTCCCTATTACAGGAACCCCACTTGGCATTCCTGAGAACCCTGGAGAATATGAAGGTCTCTCCAAACACTATGTTATTAGGTGACTTCAACTACCAAAACATTGACTGGGAAAACTACTCAAGCCCAAACACCCTCGCCCAACGGTTCCTTGAATTTATAAACTCTAACGCAATGGAACAACTGGTCACCACTCCCACAAGAGGGAACAACATATTGGACCTGGTCATCACCAACATGGGGACTCAATGTTCCACACCAGAGGTAAACCCCTCATTGGTAAGATCAGGCCATAAACAAATTTCCCTGGACATCCATATCCCATCCCCACCCCCAGCCAAGGAAATCACTGTAAAGAATTTTTCAAAAGCCAACTTTGTACTTCTCAAGACTGAGGTGGAATCCTTCAAAGCCCCTGGGCTAGAGGATAATACAGCTCAATCCGCAGAATCCTTTACAAATGCATTCTATGAGCACCTGCAGGAATGATGAATTGTGCTATCCCAAATAAAACCAAGACTCACTCCTCCAAAAACAGGAGACCGGTCTGGTGGACCTTGGCCATAAATAAGCTATACAACAGAAGGAGGAAGCTACTACATGACAGAGCAAAATCCCAAAAAGGGAAGGCATCTCTGATCAGTATTAGCAAGAAACTTTGATCCCTCATAAAATCATCAAAGGTCAGTTTCGAAAGAAAAATTGCCCTAGACACTAAAGATAATCACAAGGCCTTCTTTAGTTATGTCAGGAACATGGGCGGAAACTCCCAGATATGCTCTGAATTGTTGCATAACGGTACAACATATACTGAACCTGCAGACATAGCCAACATCCTGGCAGACAGATTCAGCGCAAACTTCTCCCCCCCTTCCCCCCCAAAGGAGCAAATGCCTATCCCAACTGAATGTAACCTCCCTGACATCACAGATGCACAGGTGAAAGCTGCCCTCTCCAAAGCAAAAAACACAGCATCTATGGGACCGGACGGTGTTCCAGGCTGTGTCTTACATGAGCTCCAAGAAGAACTGAACCCTCACATTAAGTCACTGTTCAAACTTAGCCTTACTACAGGATATATACCCAAAGAATGGCATACAGCTACAGTGGTCCCACTCCACAAAGATGGTGCCACAATGGACCCCGGAAAAAATCGCCCCATAAGCCTGACTAGTCTGGTCTGTAAAGCTATGGAGTGTATTATCATGGAACTCATAAACAAAGACATTGGGAGCCTCCAGACACTGTACCTACTCAATTCAGCTTTGTTAAGGGCAGATCTTGCCTCTTAAACCTAGTTGATTTCTTTGAAACAGTTACCAAAGCCATAGATGAGGGCAAGGTGGTCCACACAGCCTACCTGGACCTCGCAAAAGCCTTCGACACAATACCCCACTCAGGCATCATAAATAAGCTTACCAGCTTAAATATCAACCCCTATATCACAAGATGGGTTTCAAACAGGCTCAGAGATAGAACCCATATGGTCAGAATCACAGGTGCCATGTCCGAATCCAAACCAGTTACAAGTGGCGTCCCACAGGGCTCAGTTCTGGGACCTCTCTTGTTCGGTATATACTTCTCTGAGGTTCAGGCTAACACGGGGGTTTTATGGCTGACTAAGTTCGCAGATGACTGCAAACTGGGGGCCATAATCGAATCTCCAGCTGACACAAGCATCCTCCAAAAGGGTCTCACAGAGACGGATGCTTGGTGCCAGAGCCATGGCCACAAGCTAAATGCTAAAAAGTGCATAGTCATTCCCTTTGGGAAAAATAAGGTGCCCACAAATTACCACATAGGTGGTAATCCATTAAGTATGGAAGAAGTAATTAGAGATTTGGGGACCAACGTAGATAGTAATCTCTCCTTTGATAATCACGTTGCCAAAGTGGTTAGAAAGACCTTCTATATAGCCCACCTTATCATGAAAGGGTTCGCATCTAGATAAAGAGAGGTCATTGTGCCCCTCTACTCGTCACTCATCAGGCCCATAATTGAATACAATGCCCCTTTTGGGATGTACCTTACCCGACACCTGCAGCAACTGGAGAGACCCCAAAAGTACCTCACCAAGAGGATCATGGGCTATAAACAGATGTCCTATGCAGCTCGACTAAAGAAACTCCAGCTCTACTCAGTTGCTTACCGCCTACTCAGAGGCGATCTATGCCTGATGTACAAAGCTATGCCAAACCCAGAATTAATGGACATGCTCCACCTCAAAAAATCCAAGTTCCTTAGAGCTACACGCTCCAGGGACCTAAACCTCAGCACAAAAATAAATAGGACATGCTGGAGGGACAGATTCATTTCCCAGAGGCACCCCTCACTCTGGAATAGAATCCCAATTCATGTTAGACATAGCCCCTCACTGACCCTCTTCAAGCGAAATCTGGATGCGTGGATGGGAAATCACAAATTCACCCCTAGGATCTCTTCTGTGTCTCTGCTAGACAGAGGCACAGTAAACTAATCTTAAAAGGGTACCTTTTGTGGCCTACTTTACAGAGGCACAGTAGGCTAATCTAATAGGGGGGCAGAAGCCAAATACACTCTGGCTAGGCTTATAAATGCCCTAGGGCAGATAGCCTAGTATCTACATATGAACCTATGAACCTATTATCAATAAAACATAGGCCAATAAGGGAAGACCTTGCTTGGGGTCTTTCTCCAGAACCACAGAAATTGAATAAATAAAACCAAGCACTCAGTTGTCCTAAGACTTATTCCTGTTTTTAGCCAGTCTCCTTCTCCACAGACTGGTAGAGTCTGCTGTGAAGGTTTTAGATCTCAGGGCCTCGACCTCCATGATCCACAGATCGCAATCCACATTAATCAGTTCAAAAACATCAACAAGCTTTCCCCACAATGTCTTCTCCTTCACTACCATGGAGATTTGCTGTGTGATAAAAACATCTTGGCAATCCAGTTGTGGCCAGATTCCACTGAACCAACTCCTCATCACTGGCCAAACCTAAAGGATAAGTGGGGAAAAAAAAAACAAACTGACCTCCCCCCCATACACCTGGTGCAGACAAATCACTAGCCCCTTCTGTGTGGTCCCTACCACACAATCCCCTCCTTTACCAGTCTGGCTCTCACTCTCCAACATAGATACCCTCAAGAACACCTGCAACCCCATCCTACCTGTGTCATCCAAAACTTGCAACAAACCTAATAAATACCTTTATTTATTACATATTATAGGTTCATAGGTGTGTACTAGGCTAATGGCCCTGGGGTTTTTACAAGCCTAGCCCATAGAAGTGCCCTGGCATCATGCCACTCGAAGTTAGTTCCCAGTGCCTCTATTAAGTAGAGCCACTGAAGTGATCTCTGGGGTGAACTTTCTATTACCCATCCACTCATCAAGATTTCTCTTGAAGAGGGACAGTGTCTATTCCAGAGCATGGGCAGTCTATGGGTGAGGAACCTGCCCCTCCAACATGTTCTGTTGATTGTGGTAGTGAGGTTGAGGTCTCTGGAGTGTGTGGTGCATAGGGATTGGGATTTCTTTAGATGTAGCATTTCTAACAGAGCTGGGTCAGACATGGCTTTGTAAGTCAAGCAAAGATCGCCTCTAAGTGGGTGATATGAGATAGAGAATAGCTGGAGTCTTTTGAGTCTGTCCATGTAGGACATGTGTTTAATGCCTAGGATCTTCTTCTTGAGGTATTTCTGTGGCCTCTCCAGCTGTTGCAGGTGTATAGTGAGGTACATGCCAAATGGGGCATTATACTCCATGCTTGGTCTAATGAGGGAAGAGTAGAGAGGGATGATGACCTCTTTCTTCCTGGATGCAAAGCCCTTGGTAATGAGATGTGCCACATAGAAGGACTTTCTGACCACAGTGGCAATGGGGTGGTCGAAGGAGAGGTTGCTGTCAACCTGCGTCCCCAGATCTCTTATAATGCCTTCAGTGTTCAGTGGGCTCCCATCAATGTGGTAATTAGTGCGAACTGAGTTTTTACCAAAGGGAATGACAACACATTTTTTTGGCATTAAGCTTAAGGCTATGGTTCGACACCAGTCATTGGTCTCAGTGAGGCCTTTCTATAGGATGTCTGCATCACTTGGGGAGTTAATAATGGCTCCCAGCTTGCAGTTGTCTGCAAACTTGGTCAGCCAGAGTCCTTTTGTGCTGGCCTAGACTTCTGAGAAGTAGATGCCAAACAGGAGAGGACCCAGGATCGATCCCTGTGGGACTCCACTCATGACTTGCTTGCAGTCTGACTTGGAGTCTACTACTTTCACACAATGTGTTCTATCTGTGAGCCAATTTGCAACTCACCTAGTGATATAGGGGTTGATGCCTAGTTTGATGAGTTTATCAATAATTCCAGAGTGAGGAATGGTATCAAAGCCCTTGGTCAGATCGAGGTAAGCTGTATGCACTGCCTTACCTTCATCCACATCTCTGGTGACTGACTCAAAGAAGTCAACCAGGTTGAGCAGGCATGATCTCCCTTTCACAAAGCCAAATTGCATGGGGTCTAGAGTTTGGAGATTTCCTATATCTTTGTTAATTAGGTCCATGATGATGTACTCCATAGCTTTACATATCAGACTAATCAAGCTAATGGGGCGATAATTCCCAGGGTCTGTAGTTGCTCCCCCTTTATGAAGAGGGATGACTGTAGCATTGCGCCATTTGGTAGGGACAAAGCCTGAGGTGAGACTGTGCTTGAACAGGGCACACAGGTGTGGTGCTAGTTCGCTTTGTAGTTCATGTAGAATACAGCTAGGGATATTATCGTGCCCCATGGAAGTTGCATTCTTGGCCTTGGACAATGCAGCTTTAACCTGTGCTGCAGTAATGCTGGGTGCCTGGCATTCTTCCAGTATTGTGATTGGTCCTTTGGGGGGGAGAGGGGTAAAGTTGGCATTGAATCTGTCGGCCAGTATGTTGGAAATATCTGTTGGCTCAGTATAGGAAGCACTATTGTGCAGTAACTCAGAGCAAATCTGGGTATTGCCGTGGAGGTTCTTGATATAACTATAGAAGGCTTTGTGATTGTTTTTAGTGTCTGCCACAATTCTGCCTTCATAGCTGGCTTTAGAGGATTTGATGGGGGATCTCATCTTTTTGTTGAGGCTAATAAGGAAGTTTTTCCAGTCTTTTCTGCAATAGTTTCTTCCTTCTGTTGTAGAGTTTATTAATGGCAGGGGACCACCAGATTGGCTTCCTTTTTTTGGTGGAGAGTGTCTTGGTTCTGTTGGATATGGCAAGTTCCATGCATTTATGTACAAGCTCATACAGTCCATTGGTGTATGATTTGGCAGTCATGCAGCTATTTTCCACTGGCATGGGTGCCATGAAGTTAGACACCTCTGTTTTCAAGAGCCCAAAGTCAGCTTTGGAGAAGTTTTTAAAAGTGGTTACTTTTTTCGGGGGGGTGGGTGAGATGTGGATTTCCATGGTGATTAGTTTATGGTCAGATCTGATCAGGGAGGGATTGACTACTGGTGTAGAGCAACGGTCACCCATGTTAGTAATAATCAGGTCAAGGATGTTCCTTCCTCTAGTGGGGGTCAGAATGAGCTGGTCCAGGGCATTGGAATTGATGAATTCCAGGAAACATTGGGCCAGTGCATTGGTGCTTGAGTAGTTTTCCCAGTTGATGGAGGGGTAGTTGAAGTCTCCTAGTATAAGAATGTTGGACTGGACCTTGATAGATTCCAGGGTGCTTAGGAATGTGGAGTGAGAGTCTGGGGACATGGTTGGGGACCTATAGCAGGCTATGACCTGGACTGCCATCTTACTGAATGTTAGTTGTACCTGAAGTATCTCAGATGCGTTATGCTGGGCTACTAGTCTGGAGGTGTGCATATCCTTTATGAATATGGAGACACCACCGCCTTTGGAGCTACGGTGCATGTTTCATGGCCAAAAGGTGTGGAATGAGTTATAGCATGGTAGTGCAGGGGTGCTTTTTGTCAATTTAAACCAGGTCTCTGTTACAGCACGAATGTCAATGTTCTCCATTTTGAGGAGTGCTTCAAGTGAGTGCACCTTGAGATTTAAACTTCTAGTGTTGAGCAGTATGACCCTCACATTGCATTTACCACCTAAAAAAGGCACTAAAGGCAAAAGCCTTAGCCAGTACCTGGGAGCCTATGGGTGACAGATGCAGGCCATCTCTGGCAAATCATTGAGGCCTGTCAATCATGTCATCCCAAGCAGACAGATATTGAATCCCCTTAGAATGACACCAGAAACTTAGCCAATTGTTGAAGTCAATCATTTTTTGTTTGTACTGTGGTATCATTCTGGGTGATGGTAGGATACTGCTCAGGGCTAGGGTCATACCTGCCTGGACAACATAATCCGAGAGCTCAACCATGTCTCTTTTCATGTAGTCCAGGGAGGTGCATCTCAGGTCATTCACACCCACACGGACAATGACAGAGTCATACTTGTACTTGTTGTGGAGTGACCTGAGTGCGTGTGTTATGTGTCGGATTCTGGCACCTGATAGACAGCTGGCTGTTACCTTCTCCTTATTCAACCTAGTGACTGGGACATCTGTGTGCCTCACTACTGAGTCACCTATGATTAGTGTATTGGGCAAGGTGTTTAGCCTTAGGGGATTAGGTTGAGGGGCACACTGTGGAGGTGAGCTATGTGTCCTGTGGTTTGTACTGTGTTGTGGTGGTCGAGTGCATTTCTGTCTTGGAGGTCTCTGCTGTTTGGGTAAACTTCTGTTGAGAGCCTCCGCGAAGGTGGGTGTTTGGTTGGTGTTTTTTATGTGAGAGATGTGATGGTGGGTGTTCTGGAGGGCTATGTGTTCCATGTGGTGTGGTGCAGGTGTTGACCTTCTCCTCTTGACCAGCTAGTCCGGTCTTGGCCAGAGAGTCGTAGCTTCCAATCTGGTGATGTAAGTGCATCTCTCATAAAAGTGTAGTAGGTTTTTACAACTGGATTGTGCTTTTTATTTTACAACAGTGGAACATTTTATAGCTGGAATACTTGGTTTTCCTTTGGATTACTTCTGGACTGTGCCTGGTTTGTGAAAGGAATACTTGGTTTTCCTTTGGATTACTTCTCGACTGTGCCTGGTTTGTGAAGGGTCTGTCCGTTTTGGAGATTTGCATGTATTTACTTGTTGCCGTTTTTTCTAAGATTGCATCTCTCACAAGTTTGAGTGTTGGAAGGTAAGAGGAGACGGTTGTCTGTGTACATGAGGCAGTGGCTACACAGAATGTCCAAGTGCACCAGGTTAATAGGGGAAAGCACAGGGAACTGCCCTTTAATCATCCCAGGAGGGGTGGTCATAACTACTATTTCTGTGAAGAACAACTAGTGCTGATGGCACTTAGGTGTGCTACAATAATTGCTACAAAAACTTGTTGAAGTGCAAAGTGATTAAGCTTTTTGAAGTGCAAGAGAGAAAGAACTAGCAAGATTCAAGGGAAAAACCATAGAGCAGACTTTCTGGCACCAGTAATAGTTTACCTCAGCTTGGTGCCACTAGGCGGAGCTTACACAAGTGTAAACCCACACAAACGCAGGCTTTTAAACCAGAAAGTTGAAAGGGATGGAAAAACTGCCCAAACGGCAAATAAACTACAATTTCTGGGCCAGAAACCACTCCTCCTATGGTAGATAGGCTACCTAGTGCTTACCACTCACACTGATAAGCTAGAAGGCTTCCCTCCGACACAGAAAGGCTTGGGGGGGGGGCTCAGAAGCTTACAAACAGTCCTGGGTACAGCAAATCTGTATCTGGACTAGACTAGTTACAGGAAAGGTGGGCAATGAGTGCAAATGCTGGCTTTTTATATATTTATTTATTATATAATTATGTAATTATAGGCTCCCCTTGTGTGTATTAGCATTGTGATTTTTACCTGTTGAGGTTTGTGGTTCTTCTGCTAGAGCCACTGCTCCCGCTTCCAATAGGCCCTTCTCTTTAGGTGGCATGGTCTCTCAGTCTCCACACTCTTGTCTAGAACTGCCCATTTCCATCACCCACTCACTTGCCAATGCCCTCCCACCTCTCTTGGAGCTGGGAAACAGATGACAATCTGCAAGACAAAAATATAGTACCACTAAGAAAACTTGACACTGCAAACTCTCTCCTGCTGTTCTTCCCTTTACCTAGAATATCACCCATGAGTACCTATATATGGTTTCCATAAGTCTCTAGCCATTGTATATCTTAATGTACTATTTTGGTCTCACACACACACACACACACACACACACACACACACACACACACACACACACACACACACACACACACACACACACACACACACATATACTGTGGATATAAAATGTTTACACACCACTGTTAAAATGGCAGGTTTTTGTGATATAAAAAATAAGACCACAATAAATCATTTCAAAACTTTTCCTACCTTTAATGTTACCTATAACCTGTACAATTCAATTGAAAAACAAACAAATCTCTTAGGGGAAAAATTCTAAACAATAAAAAAACATACAATAAGTTGGTTGCATAAGTGTACACACCCTTAAACTAATACTTTGTTGAAAAACCTTTTGATTTAATTACAACATTCAGTCTTCTTGGGTACACACCACCAATCAACTAAAGAGACTCTGATTAACTCCAAATAAGTTCAGCTGTCCTAGTAGGATTTTCCTGGCATTTACTCAGTTGCCTGCTACAGCAAAAGCCATGGTTTGCAGAGAGCTTACAAAGCATCAAAGGGATCTCATTGTTGAAGGGTATCAATCAGGAGAAGGGTACAAAAACATTTCTACAGCATTGGCTATCCCATGTAATACAGTTAAGGCAGTCATCAAAAAGTGGAGAAAATGTGGGACAACAGTGATGTTGCAAAGAACTGGACATCCCTCAAAAATTGATGAAAAGACAAGACAAAAGCTGGTCAGGGAAGTTGCCAAGAGACCTACAGCGACACTGAAGGAGATGCAGGAAATTCTGGCATGTGCTAGTTGTGTACTACATGTGACAAGAATCTCCTGTATTCTCCATATGTCTAGGCT
This sequence comes from Protopterus annectens, assembly GCF_019279795.1. Taxonomy (NCBI): domain Eukaryota; kingdom Metazoa; phylum Chordata; order Ceratodontiformes; family Protopteridae; genus Protopterus; species Protopterus annectens. Next base: position 1,279,462,142 of record NC_056728.1, read on the forward strand.
ATGGGGTAGGGTTGCAAGATGGAAGCCTTTTCTTACACAGAAAAACATCCAGGCCTGGCTAAAATTTGCAAAACAATACATCGTCTCCCAAACGTATGTGGGAAAATGTGTTATGGTCTGATGAGTCCAAGGTTGAACTTTTTGGCCACATTTCCAAAAGGTATGTTTAGCACAAAAACAACAATTTGGATCACCAAAAGAACACCATCCCCAAGGTGAAGCTTGGTGGTGGCAGTATCATGCTTTGGGGTTGCTTTCTTCAGCTGGATCTGGGGCTTTAGTAAAGGTGGAGAGAATTATAAACAGTTCCAAATACCAGTCACTTCTGGCCCAAAACCTTCAGCCATCTGCTAGAAAGCTGAAGATGAAAAGGAATTTCACCTTTCAACATGACAATGACCCCAAGCATACATCCAAATCAACAAAAGAATGGTTTCACCAGAGGAAAATTAAAGTTTTGGAATGGCCCAGCCAGAGCCCAGACCTAAATCCAATAGAAAATCTGTGGGGTGACCTGAAGAGGGCTCTGCACAAGAGATGCCTCACAATCTGAAAGATTTGGAGCGCTTTTGCATGAAAGAGTGGGCAAACATTGCCAAGTCAAGATGTGCCATGCTGATGGACTCCTACCCAAGAAGACTGAATGTTGTAATTAAATCAAAAGGTGCTTCAACAAAGTATTAGTTTAAGGGTGTGCACACTTATGCAACCAGCCTATTGTATGTTTTTTATTTTTTATATTTTTTCCCCTAACAGATTTGTTTGTTTTTCAATTGAATTGTACAGGTTATAGGTCACATTAAAGGTGGGAAAGGTTTTGAAATGATTTATTGTGGTCTCATTTTTTATATCACAAAAACCTGGCATTTTAAGTGGGGTATGTAAACCTTTTATATCCATTGTATGTATGTATATATATATATATATATATATATATATATATATATATATATATACACACGAGTCTACCTGATAACACTGATACACCAAAACACCGACAACTAAATAACCGACACCACAAAATTGAAAGTTCAAAATCCCGAAACATCACATGCCCGAAAAACCACAATTCCGACAATCAACAAAACACAGAACTTATCCGAAAAACACACACACAACACAAGCACACCAAAAACCTTACAAACCTACACTAAACCTTACATACACAACTATCTATGCACTAACCTTAACCCAAACCCTATCCCTAAGGTCCGTCACTATCGCACACTTACCTTACCCACACCCTAACCCTAACTCACTTAATCCACCCCAACCCTAAAGTCTGTCACTATCGCACACTTACCTTACCCACACCCTAACCCTAACTCACTTAATCCGCCCCTAACCCTAAAGTCCATCACTATCGCACACTTACCTGACCCACACCCTAATGTCCCTCACTATCACACACTTACCTTACCCGCACCTTGACCCTAACGTCCGTCCTTATCGCACACTTACCTTGTCATGTCAGTGTTCTCAGCATCGGGCTTCTCCGTTGTCGATCTTCCGGTGTCGGTTATCTCGTTGTCGGTGTTTTCCGCTTTTGGCGTAATCAGGTAGACCGATACACACACACACACACACACACACACACACACACACACACACACACACACACACACACACACACTCACATACATTTATATATAGATAGATAGATATATGTATATATTTAGATATAGCTATATATGGATCTACCTCTAATAGAAAGCCTACTTACCCAAAGATGACGTCACCGAGACGAGAACACCGAACCGTTACTTTACCGAACAACCACACCACTAAAGTTTTTAACAGGGTAAGTATGGACTTGGTAAACATGGAATGAGGAAACACACCACAATATGTCAAACCCACCCAGGTGGGGGCCTATGCCCCCTAACTAAATATACAAACTCTAGGATCAGACTTCAGTGGGTAAAAGGGGAAATGTCCCCATGATGGCCAAGTGTAGCCCCATATCTTAGTCTGTTGAGGACTGCCTTTGACCTTGCAAATTCCTTTACCCCAAATACCTCCAAGCCAGTCTGCTAAATAAGCCCCTGACCCCTTCTCCCCTGGCCTGACCACATAGCCTTTGCCTCTCCCAACACCCTTTCTTTATCCCTCTTTTTTATAGGCATGACTCTTCCTGTCCCCATTTTTCTTGTTTCCACTTTTGTTTTGCATTTATTATTGATTTTATCCATGATGTGCATGTGCATGTGACTGCAAGTAGCAGCATTAGTAGTATAGAAAACAGGTAAAAGGGGGTTGGAATTTACTGAAGGAAATTAGCAATGGAACCAAGTTATTGGGAAGGCATCAAATGTAATAGAGCAGGATGAGGCCAAGCAGAAATTTGGACTGCAGGCTACAGACTGCCTTTCCTTCCAGAGATTAATATCAGAGTATACGCAAAGAAATGAATAGTGGAATGTTAAGTGAATGACAAACTCTGGTAGAGTTTTTAGTTAAGTCTGTAACACAATCTGCTGTCAAAAAGGAGCTAATTTGTAGGGCATATAAAATGTGCGCAGTAACTACAAGAATCAATAAGGGGAGATTATAAAATATTGGAAATAGAGACTGAAAATGCAGTATAGTAAGAAACAATGGAAGGACATCTATACAACACTCAAGTATGTGACAAATTTCAAAAGGTTTAAGATTTATGGCTGGAAGTATTTGCATAGTTTTTTTTAATACTCTAAGCAGACGTCAAAGAATTTTTCCTCAGGTAGACTTCAAATGCTGGAGGTGTGATTGGAGGGGGGGAATTGGAAGCATGTTTTTGGAAGTATAAAAAGTTGGTAGATTTTAAACACCACTGAGTACTTTGTCAGAAATGTTGGAGAAGAAATGGCTGTAACTAAGGAAATGATTCTTTAGAGCTGGGACACAGAATTCGAATTACTTAGACATAGCACGACATTTCCAAGTTTAATGATACTGGCTGCCAAAAAAAGCAATTACTAGAAAATGGAAATCAAAATCTAAAGGAACTGCAACTGAAATACTGAATATTGTAATGGAGATAAAAGAAGGATCTTTAGAAAAGAGAAGTAAATTAAATCGAAATAAATGGAATTTGTGGGAGCAGAACAAACAGAATAATGATCAGGTTAACAAGTGAAATTTAAGGGATGTTGGGAATTGATCTAGTTGTGCAATGTTGGACTGAATGATTATTCTTAAAAATAGATACTGCATGAAAACAGAAAACATTTCTATAAATGCATGTGTACTTATGTTAGTGTTGCAACTGTGATTTTAATAAAAATTTTAAAAAGCATACTATGTATATTCATAATATATAAATATATATATATTTACAAGCAAGTGTGTCTCTCTCTTTCTCTCTCTCAATATACATGTAAATATATATGTATGTATGTATGTAAAATGAAATCACAGGAAAAACTTGTGCTTCTTGAGTATCAAGTTGCTGGCTGAGCATCCTTAAAACCAAGAAAAAAGAGATTTCAAAGTAATCAAGCACTTAGAACTTGTTTAGAAATCAGTGCTTCTTTACTGAAAAATAAAAATATATTAAATAGATGAGTGCTTTCATCCTTAACAGAGCTTCATCAGATCTCACTCCAGTAGTATTTATATGCTTTAACACATAGTTCATTGTCATTTTATTTATTTATTTTACATTTGTTTACCGGGGAGGTCCGACTGGACAGGCTGTCCGTTTTCAGCAGAAGCCCGGGGAGAAAAGCTCCAGAACAATTACTAACATACTATACATAAGATATTTACATGAGCATTGTGGTTTACACATACAGTTATAAAATATAGCAAATAATAACATATGATTGCATAAGATATTTACATAAGCATAGTGGTTTAGACATACAATTAAAAGTATAGCAGGTAGTAACATATGATTGTTGTTCATACAGTATGTTTAGTAGAGATAATCTTGAAGATGTACTGAAGATAAGACAAGAAAGGAAAAACTAAAAAAAAAATACAATACTAGCCAGATAATCTTGAAAATGTAATGAAGATAAGAGAAGAAATGAAAAGCTAAAAATACTAGCCAGTTTGTCAAAGGAGGAGAATGTACACAAGTTCATATGAGGTGCATTGACATTTTAAGGGAAAGCTTTTCAACTTAGTGTAGGGGAGAGTTAGTGGGTATAGATAGGACAGTGTGGCGTAGGCAGCAGTGAGATGGTAAGTAACTTGTGATAATATATAGTGCATTGTGGGAGTTTTAAAGAGGAGGTTGGATACTGGGTAGGGGAAAGGAGTTAGAATATGTCAGCCAGGTGCTAGGCAGTTACAAGTAATATGTTATAATATATAGTGCATTGTGGGAGTTTTAAAGAGGAGGTTGGATAGTGGGTAGGGGAAAGGAGTTAGAATATGTCAGCCAGGTGCTAGGCAGTTGCATGCCCAGGAGTTGTTTAGGTAGGAAATAAGCTGTTTTCTGAAGATGGTTTTATTAGGTTGTACCCTGATTTGTAGTGGTAGGGAGTTCTAAGTCTTGGCAATGTTGCTAGAATACAGGGAGTCACCAGAGCTGTAATGGCTTTTGGAGATTGCGATTAGTGCCTTGTTAGTGGATCTAAGTTCATGGTTATTGGAGTAGAGGGTGATCAAGTCATGTACGGCTGGAGTTTTGTCAGGTTGGTACAGTATTTGGTGAGCTAGAAGAAGTTGATTTAGAGCTAAGGTGTTAAGGAGCTCCTGCCAGGAAAGCTGTTTTAGCGCTTGACAGTGGTGGGTGCGGTAGGAGGAGTTTGTGACAAATTTTGCTATTTTGTTGTAGTAGTCTGATAGCTTGTTTAAATTGATCTTGTTTAGATTAATTAGAACAGGAGAAGTATACAGTAATGCAGAGAGAAGATGGGTATGAGCTAGGGTAACTTTACTGTTGCTGGTTAGGACGTTTTTACATCTATAAAGAGTACCTAGTTTTTTGTTGATTTTTTGTTATTGTATGAGCTATGTGTTTGTCAAATTTCATATTATTGTCAATAATGAACCCTAGTAATTTGGTTTGTGTGATGGGGGAGATAGGGGTATTATCTAATGCAGAAATAGAGAATGGGAGAGTAGGTACCGCTGCTTTGGAAGGATGGAACAGCATAAGTTGGGATTTAGAATTAGCTGGGAGTTTGTTAGCCAGGTTTCGATGTATGTAAAGGCTTCTTGGGTCTGGATGTGAAGTTGTTGGAGGGTGGGGGAAGAGCAGATTAAGGTGGAGTCGTCAGTGTATTGAACCAGGTTTGCTAGAGGGGTGGCTTTGTGAAGATTATTTGTAAATATAGTGAAAAGTAGGGGTCCTAGCATTGATCCTTGGGGTACTGCTAGTTTTACAGGAAGTAGGGGGGAAAGGGAATTTTTCCACTGAACAGCTTGTTGGCGCTGGGAGAGATAGTCTTGAAACCATAATAGAGTGGGGGTTAGTTTTAATTCTGGGAGTGATGTTAGAAGTTTTGTATGGGAGACTGTATCAAACGCCTTTGATAAGTCAAGGAAAACTGCAGACACTAGTTGACCGCTGTTGCATTGCATATTTACTAGATCACTAAAATGGAAGAGTGCAGTGGTAGTGCTATGGTTGGGGCGGAATCCGTGCTGAGTTTTGGCAAGAAGATTATTGGAGAGTAGATATGTTAGGATCTGGGTGTGGATACATCTTTCCAGTATTTTAGCCAGTGGGGAAAGTATAGCTATAGGGCAGTAGTTTGTTAGGTCAGTGGAGGTGCCACCTTTGTGTATTTTTACAATGTAGGAGATTTTCCAGAGAAGTGTTACCTTTTGTTATGAAATTGATTTGTTAATGATTATAGAGATTGGGTAGGAAATGGCTTTGGTGGCTATTTGTAGGAATTTAGCAGGTAGTTTGTCTACTGCTAGGGTGGTGGGTTTAAGTTTGCTTAGGTGTCTATAGATTGCGTAAGTTGGTACAGGTTGAAGGGTGAAGGAGATGGCATTATTTGATGGGTTATATAGTATAGTGGGGGTTGATGAGGGTGGGTTTGTTGACAACTTTAATATAGAGTTTGTAAAGAACTCATTGAATTGAATGGCTGTGTTTATAGAGGTGGTGTCTATGTTTGGATGAGGAGTTGGTGATTTACCTGGTTGGAGAATACTGTTTATAGTGGCCCAGAACTTTTGTGGGCTGGTATTGTGCTTAATTTGAATTTCACTATAGTATTTTTGTTTGTCTAGTCTGACTTGTTTTTTCTACAGTGTTTCTCAGTTCTAAGAATGTTTGCCTATTAGGACAGTAGTTTTGTTATTGCGCCAGGTGTCCCATGCTTTGTAACTTTGTTTCATAAATTGCCTAATGCTCTTGGTAAGTTATGGGGCATAGATGGTTTTAGTGTGGATCTGTCTTGGTGGGGCAAGTTGGTTGAGAAGGCCTAAGAAGATAGTGTTGTAATAGTCAACTGCTTCATCTAAAGGCAGGTCATAAATGTATGCTATATGCTGTTTAGCCAATCTAAAGTAGAATAGATCTCATCTTTCATCCCTGTTCTGCATATCTACACCTATTAGTAGCCAATAGGTTATAGCTTATGTGCTGTATTCCCATCCAGTGTAGTGCTTGGTTGATAGACCTCTATACCTATAGTGACTGGTTATGCACATCCTTTCATATGTCAGCTTCTGTGTGATGCAGTAAGATGTCATTTGCCATATTAAAAATGTCTCACTGCAACTGACCATTGGCTGCCCCTGGTGCTTGTTCCTCATCCAGTGGACCTACTGACATCTGAATGCCACTAGACTTACTCTGATCCATACTCAAGGCCAGTGAGGAGATCAAAGCATTTTGGCCCATCATCATATTGCTGCCAGGAAGTACTTTTTCTTATATCCTAACATCCTGTTCCATGTTTATGCCCCTATACTTTTATCCATTAGGAGGATTGGTAATGGGGATGTGTGGCATATTATTCCACCTCCTTGGCACCTCAGCCAATGTCTCTCGACAGTTTCCATTTAAGACATGCCCTGTTATGTGTCCACAGTCTCCACTGGGGACCTACTCCAGATGTATGCAAGTGCATGTCCTACTGCCCCCCCCCCATATACTTTCCCATCTTTCGCCTGCCACTCCTCATATGCCCAAGTCAGTAATCTAACCAGGGCTGCTTGGCCTGTAGTTAAAGCTTTATACTTCTCTGCCATAGTGCAGCATCAGCCACACATATATATGCCGCCATAAATATGGAAGCAGTGCTATATAATGCACTGAGGGATATGTCTTGTGGAAGCTCTTACACTTGTAGACCAGAGTTGCCTGGAAGGAGAGATATGCACATCCAACCCCTCTCTTCAGTTCTGAAGTGGTTTATGCCATAGTGTACTGCAATGGATTATAGTAATCTCTTGTTTTCTTGTTTCCTCTGGTGATGGACAGGTGGCTGATGGCAAGTCTACTCCCACATTCAAGTCACCCCCAGGTACGTATGGCCCTATTCTTCCCCTTGACCAGGAAATGACACATAAAACTTCTTGACCCCTGTCAAATGCTTCTATGTCAGAGATCCTCCTCCTGTGTTGGGACTGTCTGCCAAAATATTGCATACCTCTTCCTTTGCATGGCGCATCATATTAGTAACCCTCCATTATACCTGTTAGAGAGGCTTATTATGGCTGCCCACAGCATTGTCATCCTGCATCACTCTTTGCCAAATCTGGTCTGGTGCTGTTTGTAGCACCTTTGCCCAGGAGAAGCATTCCATATGTGCACCTGAAAAGTTCTACAGGCTAGTGAACTTTACTAGGTGTTGCCTCCCTCCATTGGCAGTGCCAGTCCCTGTACACGTAAGGACAGAACACCTCATTCAGTGGGAATATATGTCATTCTCCAGCATGCACATAATTATGACCATAGTCTACCCCATATATGGACCTGGATAGCAGCTGCAATGACTGCTATGTACATTCTCCACCCTGAATTATGGATCTCTAGCCATACCTCTACCTATGGCCCTGGAATCTGTCTATCTCATGAGGCATGTATTCCCTGCAATATTCTAGCTTTACAGCTGACCCCCCCCCCCCCACCACAAACACTCACAGAGCCAGACATGGATATGCCATGAAAATGTGATGTAATCACTGTCACACATACAACAAGAGATGTGCCTCTTTTCCCTGACAACAACTTTTGGGTTTGTAGTAGAGGATAAAGTACTTTATGAGGCAGGACTTCTTCCTGAACTCTTTAATGCTTCTTAGCTATAGAGATTTTACTCAAATTATTTTATATCTTAGTCATAAGGTTGTAAATGGTGTTGTGCAAGATGGTTGCAGTTCAGTAGGCAGTTGTATAGCATTTATGCAAGTGAAGCCAGATAGTGACAATGTCAGTGAGTCATTCCCAGTGTGTGTGCATTGTGCTACACATATATATCAGCACAAACTGTGTACATACCACTTAGCATGAGAGGACTAAGGCTATGAGCTCTTAACAAATTGCTTTGTGTTGTCTAGCGTTTGATTCCCTTAGCCTCCATTTGCTTGCTATGTGAATTTGAGTAAATTACTTAACCAGACAGTGATCTGGGGCTGGGCACCTCAGTGGTCTCTTGTACTGCATAACTACTAATGACCATATGACTGAAGTTTTGAACTTCGAAACTAAAATAAAAAAAAAAAATACCACTCCCCACACCCCCTGCTAATTAAATATACCAACTCCAAGATCGCACTACAGTGAGGAAAACGGTAAATTTCCCTTTCTGCGCTGTACGACAATCTCCATTCAAAACATTAAAAGTTTCAAAACTTTGATCATATGGTCTTGGCCATATGATGTTTGAAGTTTTGAAACATTGGTAATCTGAGAGGCACCCAATTCAAGACATGTAATGCAAAAATGTGAATCTGTGCACATGTGACTGCCATACTTACATGGTGTGCGGGGGATAGCAAAATTTGTCCTGTTCTTATTGCATGGCCATGCATGACAGGATATTTCTATTCTTCCTGCACAGTAGTTTAGAGAGTGCCTGCAGGATCACCATGATGTCTTTTTGACGAAGGTTGACACCTGATATGAAATGGCCCCGGTGTTAAGCAACACAACTGGCATAACCTATTCTAGAGGACAGTGTCATCGTAACTATGATGACCTCAGGCAATGACACTCTGACTTACTCAACCAAGAGAGGCAAAGGCTTAAGAGAGTCAGCCAGAGATGTAGTGCATGCATTTTTTGTGTTAGTTTTATTGATGTTTTGTATGAACACTGTTGTACAGATATGCATAATAGTACATACTTTGTGACATTAAACTGATTTTTCACTTTTTTAAGTGATCAGGTTTTGTTTTGCATGTTTTGTGATATCAGTATTACTTACCATACTAGTAACTGTTACGTGTTTTCCTTGTGGAATTATTTATTTCAAGACAGAGTTTCCAATAGAATGCTGACAGTTATTTCTCTGTGAAACTCCACCTGACAGCATAACATCATGTTAGGTAAGCAGTGTTGAAGTACAGCTAAAATATTGAAGCATGGCAGGCTTTTTTTCAGAGACTTGCTCTTATTTTTTCCTGGACTTCAATTGTGACAGGATAAAAACAATTTAAAGACATTCACATTCAGTTTTGTAATCTAATAAATATTGCATTGGGTGTTTTACTATTTTACATGACACTACTTTTTGAAGAGTTACCGTTAAGTTTGTGCAGTGGTGAAATAGGGTGACTCTGCATGTTCTACTGCCAAGAGCCTAATACTTGTTTCAGTTTGTTTTTAAAAAAGCATTAACTGATTTTTATTTTTAATGTGGAAAAAGTTACTCATTTATGTATCACTTTCAGCCATCTAAGCCAAGATATGATGTTAGTTGTGGTGCAATAACTCTCACCTGAACAGAGTATTGTAGAACGTCCCTGACTGGATTTTCATACACTCAGACATGAAACTTTAACACAATACCACAGCACACCTCATTAAAAATTCTCATGTCCACATCACAATTTATCTTCATGATCTACTCCCAGCATTATCATCATTCCACCCTCTCTCTATCATCCTCCAAACAGTTTCAGGAATAATTATTTTTTTCCTTATAAACTGAACTACAAACATGTCCTACAATTTCATAATATGTTTTCTTTAGAAAAAAAAAAGAAAAAAAAAAACAGTTCACATTGCATACAGAATTTAAATAATGCACCACATTTCACTGCTTTTCCCAAGAGCAATGTGTGTGTGTGTGTGTGTGTGTGTGTGTGTGTGTGTGTGTGTGTGTGTGTGTCTGTGTGTGTGTGTGTGTGTGTGTGTGTGTGTGTGTGTGTGTGTGTGTGTGTGTGTGTGTGTGTGTGTGTGTGTGTGTAGGGTGTAACAATATAGCATAGCTTCTATAAGGGTCATTACAGCGCTCATTCCTATTTTGATATTCGTAGCAAATTTTCAGATTGACTCATGCCATTCTCTAACTTTCTCCCCTGCATATCAAATAAAAACACTTTACTCATACACATACTGCTGCCACTCAAACCATTAACCAAAACAACAGTACACCATTGTGGACCAGCAGTGATAACAATAAATGCGACCACAAAATGAAAGTATGCCCAGCATAGTTTGGATTTCACTTATGCTGACCTCTGGATTGTCAACTCACTTTGGCCAACATACACAATTGGTCAACAGATGTGTGAAATCAGTATTCCCCAGGGTAGGGTGATATGTCCTTTCTTCAGGGATTGTGCAAGCTTGTTGTTAGTATATGTGATTAGCAGGGGCAAAAAACATACTATTTTCTTTTGCATGGTCTGAGGATTAACCTTGGAGCATGAACTGTAGCATGTCAACTTATTTTTGTTGACTTAAGTATGTCGATGTTAACCACGTTGACGTTTGCATAGATTGACTATTCATATATATTTTTTTCATTAAGTAATCAGTAGTAAAAGAAATTCAGTTAGTCCTAACAGAAAACATACTATTCGTGATTTCCCAAACACCTTTCACTATAGTATGGAGGAGGCCACACAGGCTCATTAACATCAACATCGTTGTCATATGAACTTCCTGCTGAACTCAAATAAGGGTCATCCTTGTAAGGATTTAGAACTCCAACATCGGAAGTTAAACCAACAACTTAGACATCATTGCTAGCAAGAGAAAGAAAACACACCAGTCCTCAGAAGTGCATTCACACACTGATCTAATAGTATTCGTAGAATGCCTTACATAACATCAAAGGTCAGAGGATAATCATTAGAGAATTACATGGAACCAGAGCAACTCACAATGAAAAATATCATAAAAAAAGTAAAACATGATCGCAAACCATGAAATTATTATGGCAAAACAACACAATGAGGCATTATAACAATAAAACAGGTATGAATGTAAAAACAGTGACAGATCTAGGCAGTGGTGTGTGTGTGTGTGTGTGTGTGTGTGTGTGTGTGTGTGTGTGTGTGTGTGTGTGTGTGTGTGTGTGCATGTGTATGTTTTCTGTGGCGGTCTACTGTACAACTGTAATTGTGTTTTTATTGTTTGTGTGTGTGTGTGTGTGTGTGTGTGTGTGTATGTGTGTGTGTGTGTGTGTGTGTGTGTGTGTGTATGTGTGTGTGTGTGTGTGAGATCCTTCTATAGGTCCAATTGTGTAAATATAAGAGACCATGCCTACTTCAGTCTCCAACAGCAGTTACATTTGGAATTCTGTCATTATTACCCAGCAGGTCTGCTTGCTGAATGAAGGTGATGATCTCTCTATTGAAGGTTGTCTGGAGGGGTCACTGGTGCCCTCTGTGCCTGATCTACAAGAGGAGATGAGAGCTTCTCTCTTGAGTGTGGACTACAAGAGTCTCCAGTGGTGTCCTGGCAAGAATAAACCCTTCTGGTCAACATATGCTCAGATGAAATATATGTGTAAATAAACTGTTTAACAAAATGAATATAGTAGTTAGTGTTATGAGAAGTCCTATTCTACCCACCTTTAAAAAATCACATTAGTTTGCTAGCAAAAAACTTAAAGAGTGCTTTGCAGTACAAACACAGCATATTGTTATCTGGACACGACATGATACTATTCCTTTTGCAGAGATTACTAACAAACTTGTAAACCTGATTATAAACTTGCATGTTGTGTGGTGGATATTTAACTGGTTGATTTACAGAGTCCATCTAGTTACAGTTACAGCTACCACCTTTGTAAGTAAAAAATTTACACTTGCTGCCCCTCAGGACATAGTACTGGGATCATTACTATTTAGCATTAACACCTCCTATCTACAAGGCAATTCCTTATATCTCTGACTAAGTTGTGGATGACTACAAGCTGGTAGGATTGCCTATTGGCATGCAAATACTCTAGAAAGGCTTAGGCAATGCAGTATCTTGTGTAAGAAGAATGGCTACAAACTAAAAAAAATTTCAAGAAATGAAGCAATTCTACTCCTACCACTTATGACACAGACCAACAAATGGACACTGACATTATAGACAGGGCACCTTTGTTGGTATTGCCTCATCTTTTGACCTTTTGACCATCATGTCTCCATTGTAGTTAGAAAACCCTTATTCTGGCTTAATTTTAACCATGGGTCTCTCCCATACCTCTCAACCTCTTAGAGTAAGAAATCTGGACAAAAATCATAAAAAATGGGGGCAAAGGCCCCAAAATAGGGACACTTTTTGAATTTTGCAAAAAACTTAGAAAGTTGATAGAGTAACAGGTTTTGCATTAGCATGCATTTTTCTGAATGGTATGAGGTCTGAAACTGAAATGTCTGTCTTCACTTTCTGACTTCAACCCTCCATGATTTGTCAGAAAGTCATCATTTTATGAGAAACACACCAAAAATATGAAGCAGAAATCTGGACATTCTGTGAAAATCTGTACAGCTGAGAGGTATACATCTCCCTAGGTTCAAACAAATTTTACTCCCCCTTTGCTTATTTCTTATCTGACCTTTTATTAAATATAATGCCCTGTTTGGAGTGTACATGTAGAACCATATCACCCAACTTGAGATAACTCAGATATTTCCTGAATGGAAAGATTACAAGCTTCAAGTCCCTTAGCTATCCTGACCAACTGGCAAGCCTGCTTCTGTGCAAAGTCTCCTATAAACTCCTTCATGGTCCTCTGCATTTAGCCTTTTCTGCCATAAGGGTCCCTACCTGTGTGGATCCCCTATGTCTTTGCAGAACTAATGGTTCTTTAAACATCCACACAAAGAATTTAAATATTTACTGACTAATTAACAGTGCACACTGGTGTGACAGATTCATATCCTGGTGCATTTTCTACCCTCTGTAGTAAACAACCTTTGTATGTTGAATAAAATGGTTCCCTTGTCCAATTCAAGTTTAATCTTGGCAATTGGATGGGCATTCCCAAATTCTTCTTATCATCTTTATTCCTACTTGAAGCTGGAAGAAACAGTTGAAAATGTTTCTTGCACTAGGTTCATAATGGTCTAAAAACTGTCTGCGAAGTGTTTACCTATGAAAAAATGAGCCGCGTATGTATCATTTGTTAAACTACAACAATTTCTGAAGAAGTGTTATCCAGAAAGATTAGTTAATATTACATACAAAAAAGTACAGGAAGTGCATGGTGGTCACCTTATTCTATTTGTTCAATACGAGGTAGACTGGAATCAGAATTTAATAACAGGGACACAAAATAAGTTAGACATCAAAGTTAATTTTCTTACCACTTTCTCCCTCATTAAAATATTTTGTATAAACTGAATTTGAATTGATATGCTTGTGAAATTAAATACCAGATTATTTAATTAAAACATTTGGTTTTGTTAAATAAAATACTTTGTTTTATAGAGCTATTTTTCTCTAGTCTAAGTGCAAAAGAAGAATGGCCCTAATAGTCTACTGACTTGTAGTGGTGAGTCTTGAAATTCCATTATGGCACTCACTGGCATTATTGTAATTTGCTACTGGAAAGAACTGTGTTTTGCTTTTGTGTGCAAGTTATGGCTGGAAAAGTTTGTAGGGTTACTTCTCTTAGTAATCTGTCAGACAGTAGGTAAATATATATACAAATATGCATGAACAAAATGGGGCATGGTGTAAATAAAGGAAAGCTGTTTTTTCTCTGTTGTATAATACAATGTCAGCAAAGCATTTTGGAAGCGTAATTGTACAATATAGTTAAGGTTGAGGTATTTGGGGGACTAGTCTGTTGATTTATCGTGTATTTTATTTTTTTTTAATGGAACTGGTGGGTTCTTATGCCAGTTTCCTTTTAAAGCTTTTTGAAGTTTGTGGAATTTCTAATGTCAGATGATAGTTTATCTGTATTAGGAGGCCATGATGGCTGAACGCTGTTGTTAAGGGATCTTATTAGTGTAGAGTAATAACACCATTAGAGGTGGGCCTTTGGTCATAGCAGATAAGCGAAAGTAGGCATATGTTCCCAAAGGTGGAACTTTAAGCAAATGGTCTTTTCTTTAGTGAGCTAAGATGCTGCTCTGAGGCTTTGTACTGGGGGTTGGTGGTTAGTGGCAGATTTGTGTGAGGTAACATTTGAAGGTCCTGTTTATTTATGCTACAAGTAGTCTATTACAGACAGTGCTGTGTTCTTTGGGGCTCATCCATTTGTTATTTTTGTCCTTTTATGCAAGAAGCTTCATGTAGGGTTGGATCCTCTGTCTGTTAGTAGTATAGGGATGAGTCCTGGGATATACCTTTTCCCATCCATAGATCCAAGTTGCGACTGAATATGGTCAGGAATGAACTTTAATACAGATGGGGAGTCTGTTCTAAAGCAGCAGTATCCTCTGTCCACTATGTGTAATAGAGTTGTTGGGTTAATAGTAATGTTCCAGTTGGAATACTTTTGCTCGTTTTGTAGAGATGTGTGTCCATTTAATGTGTAAACTGCAGTTTGCTCTTGTCTTGATGAAGCAGTGTTGACCATAAAGATTAAGTACTCCAGGTTTTGATAGTATACTGTTCTCTGTAGCTGTTTTGCAAGAAAGAGTATTGAAATGGTCCTATAGTCAAGGTCAAAAGCATAATATGGAAACGTTATCTCATCTCTAATACAGAGATGGCAAGTGCAGATTTCAAGAGTGTGAAGAATACCCGTTTATTAAGGCAATGTTAAGCATATGGCATCTTAACTTCTACTAGCCTGTCAACTTGTGGATCCAGGGATGAAGCACATTGGTGTCTGGGGTTCCTAAAAATTAATTCTCTGTCTCTCTCTCTCTGTCTCTCTCTGTCTCTCATCTATATATATAATATATATAGATTATAATCTATAATCCTATATCTCTCTTATATATATATATATATATATATATATATATATATAGAGAGAGAGAGATATATATATATATATATATATATATATATATATATATATATATATATATCTATATATATCTATATATATTTATCTATCTCTCTCTCTCTCTCTATATATATATATATATATATATATATATATATATATCACTATATATATATATATATATATATATATATATATATATATAATCTATATATATATCTGTCTGTAGCTGTCTGTAGCTCTCTGTCTGTAGCTGTCTATATACACATACATAGCTATAGAGAGAGAGAGGGAGACATATAGCTATAGAGAGAGAGGGAGACATATAGCTATAGAGAGGGAGGGGTAGGGAGACACATAGCTATAGAGAGAGAGAGGGAGATATATAGCTATATATATATGAGATATAGACACACACACACATACATATATATATATATATATATATATATATATATATGAGATATAGACACACACACACACACACATTCATATATATATATATATATATATATATATATATATATATATATATATATATATATATATATATATATAGATATAATATAATATACAGTAATTGTGTGGGTGCAGCTGGCGAGTTACATTTGGTAAGGTACTTATCACTGGACAGTAATTTTATAGGTGCAGCTGGTGAGTTACATTTGGTAAGGTACAACTGACCCTGGGAACTACTGACCAATAAGCCTGACCAGTCTGATCTGTAAGGCTATGGAGCGAATCATTATTGAACTCATAAATGGAGAGATTGGGAACCTCCAGTCGCTGGACCCCACACAATTCGGCTTCGTCAAGGGCAGATCATGCCTCCTGAACTTGATGGATCTCTTTGAGACAGTTACTCAGGCTATAGATAAGAGAAAGGAGGTACACACGGCTTACCTTGACCTTGCTAAAGCATTTGACACCATTCCCCATTCAGGTGGTATTGATAAGCTCACCAGCCTGGGCATAAACCCTTATAGCACAAGATGGATCGCAAACTGGCTCTTAGACAGATCCCATAAAGTAAGAATAGTGGGATCTATGTCTGAATCCAGACCAGTAACGAGTGGTGTGCCTCAGGGCTCTGTTCTGGGGTCTCTCCTGTTTGGCATATACTTCTCAGAAGTACAGGCAAGCATGGAAGGGCTGTAGCTGACTAAGTTTGCGGACAACTGCAAACTGGGTGCTATAATAGAGTCTCCGGCTGACATGGAGATCCTCCAGAAGGGCCTAAATGAGACTGATGCATGGTGTCAAAGTCATCGTCTCAAGCTAAATGCAAAAAAATGCGTAGTAATCCCCTTTGGAAAAAACACAGTACCCGCAAACTACAACATAGGAGGTAATCCCCTGAAATCTGAAGATGAAATAAGGGATCTAGGGACCCAAGTAGATAGTCAGCTTTCCTTTGATAACCATGTTGCCAAAGTGGTTAGAAAATCCTTCTATGTGACCCATCTGATCACGAAAGGGTTCGCATCAAGATCTAAGGATGTAATGGTGCCCCTCTACTCTTCCCTGATCAGACCCATTATTGAGTACAATGCACCAATTAGAATGTACCTGGCTAGACATCTCCAGCAGCTGGAGAGACCACAAAGGTACCTAACCAAGAGGATTACTGGCCTCAAACAGTTGCCCTATGCAGCACAATTGAAAAAGCTAAGACTGTTCTCTGTTGCATACCGCTTTCTCAGGCGATCTCTGTCTAACGTTGTTGAACATGCTCCATCTTAGCAAAACCAAATCTACACCCTCTAGGGATATAAACCTCAACACAACAATGAATAGAACATGCTGGAGGGATAGATTGAGACTTCCTACTATGGAACAGGGTCCCGATCTACATAAGACAGAGCCCCTCACTATCACTCTTCAAGAGGAACCTTGATGAGTCGATGGGTAACAGAAAGTTCACACCGGGGATCACACCAACAGCACTACTAGATAGGGGCCAAGGGTACTAGCTGCTAGTACAAGGGTCTAGGGAACTACTAAAGGCGGTGAATCTGGGCTACAGGCAGATAGCCCAGTACCAATCTATGAACCTATGAACCTATAAAACAGGAGCTCTATTCCGCTATTGTGCTGTTACTTTGTCACACTAGGGGTGTGCCAAAGCACATGGATTTGTTAATATACCATGTGATACTATACCCCATAATGTTATCTTGCTTGATTACCAGAGCCTTTGAAATCCTGCATAGGTATTGGCTGTTTTTTGAGACATTATTGTTTGTGCAGTTCTGCAGCTTGGTGACAGACTCACTGATTTAAATATCTAAGTCCCCCCTTACTTTGCAGTACTGTATATCCATAATTTACACACAAGTAAACATCTAACTGGTAGCAGAAAGTTTATTAGCTTTGATTATCGTTGACTTTGTATTGCTAAGTGGCTAAGTAGACCCGCAAAGATTATAATAAAGTCAGCACATTTCAAGCTTGCATGAGCAGCTATATAAAGCAACAAATAATTTATAGGATTGTACTTGTACAGTTCTTGTTGGGCTGCTAAGGACAGTCTTTTGTACAAGGACTGTATTTTATATCCATGACTAAAAGCAACTTAATTCCTAGCAGTCTGCTTTTAGAATACTGAAGCATGGCCTATATTTGGCTGCACTAATTGCAGTAAGGTGCTGTCAGTGGTTAATGTTAACCTACAATTTAATCACCCTCAGGAGGACAAGATGGCATACAGCTGCACTTCATACTAAAGGACTTATCCTGTGGAGAATAACTTGCTTATTAACTGTACTCCTGAGACTACCTTACTGCTTAATTAAGCAGGGGTTGTAACACAGAAATGAAATGATGAAAGTGCTAGAACATGCTGAGGATTCCTTGTAGGAAGATAGCTTTTATGTCTATTATAATTCTAAGCTCTGTAAGGCTAAGAGCACAAGCCTTTACATTTTAAAATGTGACGTCAATACATGCTTGTCATCTGACACACACACACACACACACACACACACACACACACACACACACACACACACAGACAATTAGTAAAGATTCAATGAAATGACCTTAAGGCTTTACATGTGGTTTGGAGAAATGGACAAAGAGATGCACACAAACACATGTACAAGCATGCACATGCACCAGCACATATATACTCACACGTGTATACACACACACACAGCCACACACAATTACATGCACATATACACACACACGTACACATACACACACACACACACACACACACACACACACACACACACACACACACACACACACACACGCGCGCGCATGTACTCACTCAAACTTTTAGTTATACTTTTTCATGATTTCTATGCATTTTTCTTCCCGTATGTAACATTTTATGTATGCTCACTTTTACTGTTCTCAGTACTAGGTGCTAAGTTTTGTGGCTCAATGACTGATGTAGTCATTGGTGATATTAAAAATACAGCATTCTCTTACAAATTAAATATCTCATACATATTGGATGCTGTGTTTTGTGCAACTAAAAAACATGCATGCCTCAGCATAAAATACCTAACACAATTGCCCAAGTCAGCATTATGAGAGGAAGCTGTAATCAGTGTTTCATGCATGCAAACAACCTAGTTGGCAGAGAACAACAGTTACCTACTCCAATAAAATTCACCTTGGTCCTTAAATCTTTAGTATCTGTAGAATAATAAGTTATTCAGTTTAAAACTATAAAACACCCATGAATGCTGTTGAATTCAAACGTCATCTGTGTATCATTATATTCTGCACTAAATCATTCAATAGCATAGCTAACATTATGAACTTTATACTGCCAGGATCACATAGGTGGGATGACTGTTGACACAAGCATGTAATAACTTGTCTTTATTCCTGTATTCTTAAGCCAGTGTATAGTCATTGCAAAATGTATTATTCATGCATCTGTTTAAGTCGTGCAGCTGACCAAAGAAGGAACATGCAAGCCAGACATTTTCCCTTGGTCCCTGCATACTCTGAGTAGTAGTAAATGCTGCCTGAGGGTAATTAGTCTTAATTTCTGGTCTTTCTTATTTTATATAAACAGAAGCAGGTATTGTATGAGAATGGTGTACAACTGGTGAATGTGATCGGAATGAACTGGTATAAAGCCTGCTAGTAGGTAATGTAAATACTGACTGGTCTAGGTGGCCTAAGCCTATATACAACTTCATCAGGTCTTCATCAGTTTGGTTTTGATTGTAGTACTATCACCTAGACTGCACAAATTAACTGCAAAGGACTATTCCAGAGAATGCTGTCCTCCATTTGCCACATCTTAAGATCTGGAACTATGTCAGATATTGTTAGTAAAGACTGTCTCTCTTTATCTATCTGGATTACCAGTAAATTACAATGTTCTGCAGTTTATTCAAACCTCTGATACCATACAGTTTAACATATAATACTACAATAAGCTGATTCAAGATGGCGACTGAACTCAGTTTTGTGGCATGGAGGGATAAAGCCTCCGACAATGGCCCAGACAACCAGAAATTGATTAGTGACTTGGAAAGTTGGAAGAGCTGGGTACATTGGGTGAAAGATTAGTGACTATATTGGTGCCCTAGCCTGGGAGGGAGGGTTATATTGGCTCATCTGGCTATGATGACCAGCGCTCTTTGAAAGCAGCATAGGCCAGTCTCTTTCAGAATAGGCTGCTGGGTGGGTGTGGGGTGGTATATGGGTGTGTCCAGCCAAGTCAACAGCAGTAGATCTCATGGAGGTGTATCGAGCAGCTGACATACTGCCAAAGCATAGGAGGTCCCTCTGAGGTGATGTGGAAGACCACATCACCATCATAGGATGGGGTTAAGCTGCATAGCAATAAAATACCCTAATGGTTGCCACAATGCTGGCTCTGTGATCAGCTCTCAACTCACAGTGAATGAGTGGGTGGACCCTTAAGTAACAAACAGGCCAGAAGACTGCAGAGAGCTGATGGTTGGCAGACAGTGAGGTGCCAAAAAAGAATACAAAACAACAAAATTAAAGGACAGTGACTAGATCCTAATGCTCTCTGTCATCTAGATAATGCTATACAAAATTTCATTAACATGTTCTTAATAATAGTTAACTCCCAAAAGAATTCATTCTAATTCTCTGCCAAAGGTCACATTTGAAGATTGCAAAACTATGCTCTCAGACGGCAAACTCTAAAAAAATACTATGACTACATATGTGTACCAACTTAAGAAAAAACTTCTGGCCTTACAGATCACTAGCAATTGATAGGATTTCATCAAAATAGCTGCACGTTGCACCTATCAGCTTTGCATAATAAATGCCTGCAACGTGGAAATGAGTTATAATTTTTTATTGTGTTTAATACAATTGCTCTCATCTTTGAATTTAATACTTCATCTCACTTCAGCAGTGGTTACAAGATTCAAAGCTAGTATTTACTACTCTGAAATCACAATGTGGTGTATTTCGAGCAACTATGAAACCAGCGAGAAATCACCCATTTGCAGTAGCTTTTCTTTGGATGGTAGTGAGCTAGAAGTTATTCTGTGCAAAAATTACATAGGTATTATTCCAGGCAGGAGTGGCCTTAGGTCAACTGGTGCCCTAGGCAAAAGTGCTCCATGGCGCCCCACACAACACCACCTGGTGCCCCCATTCTGGTCTACCTACACCAAACAAAAAATAATGCCCCCACCCCAAGCTAGGTGGCACCTGGGCAACAACCTGCTAGGCGGCCCCATGGGGCTATGATTCCAGACAAAGAGTGTAATCTATAAATGCAAAATTCCCTTTAATAGGTGAATATACTTCTAGTAGTTCTCTGTCAGGCAATAGAGCATTAGCAGTAAACACAGGCCAAACTAACTATTGCAAATTCATAATTTTTAACAAAACTTCTATATGGCCAAGCAGGCAATAATGCCCTAGAAGGTGGATCTTATCAGGGAAATGATGTCTCACCCGAGGGTATTGTGAGGCCCAATGCTGCTGCTGGAGGGCCTTACCAGCTTAAAAATGGGTGTTATTCCCCCTTATAACACCCAACCTGAAGGCCCTTGTTGGACTTAGATAATGGGCTAGCATACTAGTATTTTTATATATTTTTATGTAAAATAGTAACTCTACCTAATGTTACAAACTTCCTATAGCATGTACAATTGTTGTTGGAGAAAGTATTTTACAACCAAAATATAAGTTGTGTAAGTATTTAATGTCCACACACACACACACACACACACACACACACACACACACACACACACACACACACACACACACACACACACACACACACACACACACACACACACACACTTCGATATTTCATTCTGATCAAGTGAATAATAATAAAAAAATTATACAGTGTAAGGCAGTACAACCTTCTCCATGCCTCTCACCTGCCCCTAATTTTGCTGTCCCTCCAAATAATTTAATTTTTAAGTAGCACACAAAAATACTATGAAAATGCATCCACTTAAAACGTATGTAGTACATTAGCAACCTTCTCTCCAGAACCCATATGGTTTTAAACCTTACCACACTACTATCACTGCTCTTTTCAACTTCACTAATATCATAAATCAGTGTAAGAATGACAGAAATATGGTATAGTCGCCATTTTTACATTTATCAAAATAATTTAACACTATATGCCATTAAAATCTTGTTACTGAACTTTCTTCCATTAGCCTCTCCCAACCTTCTCTTTCGTGGTTCCATAAATATCTGACTGACAAGCAGTCAAACAGAAACATAATCTCTCCTTCCTACTAGTCATTGTCTTCAAACTACATACTGCCACTCACCTTGATAGCATAGTTCATTATGCTTATGACTCAACCCTTATAGGTACAGCCTACCAGCATTTCAGGACACTTCAGGACATCACCCCACCCCACCCCACCCCAAAACAAACAAACAAACAAAAAAACAGGACATATGCTATTCATTCCTAAACAATACCAAATAAAATACAGTATTTCAAAATAACCTCATCCAGCAACACAAACCTTGAAACCATAACCCAGACAAATTTTCTGGACATTCTAAATAACAAGAACCTCAAATCTGACTTACACATATTGCAAGCCATTAAAAAAGCACCATAAACTCTGCTCCCTCAGTAAAAACAAACACTACCATAAAGATGATGCAAGACAAGTACTAGCATTTACCTATCTCCTTCCATCCCCATTATATGCTTACCTATTTGTACACACCTAAATACTACACTTAAAGCTAAACTTTTCTACCTGTTGCAATAAAGTAACCACATTTGCTGCCAGCCTTATATACAGGACTCATCACTGCAGAGCCCTGAAACAACTAAACTGGCTTGAGCTACCCAAATATTTAATCTGCTCAGAACTTGTTACTACACATAATCTTATACATTCACCAGAAAAATGTATTGTGCTAAAAGACACCCTGCAGCATTACTGTCCAGATAGAGGCCTTCACTCACCCAATAACTCTTAGAAAACAACAGCAAAGTCTAATAACCCAGCAGCTGACTCACTATATTCCAAATGCATGAAGAAACTCTGGAACACCATCCCAACATGCCTAAAAGGGACCAAGAAACTTTCTGGCTTCAAGCCTTTATTAAAGCAGCAGCTAAACCACACATAGTTATGCATATACTTCTCACCTGAGTAACTCCATTTTCTTTGTCAACACATACCCCTCTGTCCTTTTATAACCTCTATTCGCTTCTGCACAAAAACATTTCTACCATTCTAACTCAATTACCTTCCTATCATAATGCCAGCTTTACATTTCAATTTCTTTCTGACCTTCCAAATTGTATCCATCCTTTTAAATACGCTACACAATCTCTTCTAACTAGGTTCTATGTCAGTATGTGCCTTAGCCTTGTTACACTGTCCTTAACTCATCATCTATACAATGCCTCTCTTCCTCTTCTACCTACTGATTAATGTCTCATAGTTCTTACCTTAATTGTATTTATTTTTAACATCTGTACTGCAGCCCTCCTTATTCATGTCTTATAAGTCACAGCTAAAGTCTGATTGTCACATATATTGCAGACAGATCCTAAGACCCAGTACTGATGGATTTACTGCACATTAGCAAATCAGGGGATAGGTATATCTTGCAGAGGATACTGCTGCTCTGGAACAGACCCCCCCCCATCCATATAAAACAAAATTCATCCCAGTCCATATTCAAGGCCATCTTGCATCTACGAATGGAAAAAAGAAAAGTTACTTGAAGACTGGCCCTGTACTAGTAATGAACAGAGGAAGCTACTAAATGCTTTATCCCATGCAAGGGTCCACTGAGATGATCTATTGTATGAGTTATTCCATTAAGGGTAGTATATGATTATTTACCATGGGATGGGTAAGGCCATTATGTAATGGAATGGGATAGGTTAATTCTAGCACAAGAAGGGAAATTGGCTAGGCTTAAAATGGCCATCAAGAGCAGCTAGTCTAGTACTTACCAATTAACATATGAATGTAGGCCTATATACGCTGGCAAAACCATTTTTCATTTCAGAAAGACATCATAATCATAAAATGTCTAGCTAGACGAAAATACGTTCTTAGTAAGTCTCACTTCATAGAAAACACATGATACTATCAAGGCTTTAAACTTATCGTGTAATATACAGGCATACTATTTATAAATAATTTAATGCTTTTTGTAGTACATGTCATGTGGTTAATCATCTACCTGCTGTTTAACATGTATTTTGTTAGTAGGTTTACTTATTTTCTAGCCATTGTCTTTGTAGCATTGGTATTTGCAAGGCTCTGTTAAGCAGGTCTTGCAAATCCCAAATGTATTGAGGCAAATAATTCCAAATAGCACAACAGACTTTATAAACACTCTGTCATTACCAAATTACAGGACATTTTTTTACTTTTAGGGAACAGTCATTCTCGTTTCTCATTGTGTAACATGGTGTTAAGTATTTCTGATCAACGTACTAAGGATAACATTCAGGATGCAGCTCTCTGAACTCAGGAGTGGCAAGTCGAAAGTGCTTTGGGCCTGGGCCATTATGGGAAGCCATCTGACTGGGAATTTGATACAACTGGTAAAGTATATTGGGCATTAACGCATTTAGACATGTTACCCTTCTAGACTGAAATGTGAGCAGGCTGGCTTATCTGTAACAGACTTTGAGCCTAGTTCAGCATACAACTTGATGTGTGGGCTGGTCTAGCCATATCCCTAAGTATTTGTACTTGTTGACTTGGGACAATTTTTAGGGATGACTGTTGATTTTTGCTACCTCATTTAACCTTTGTGGACTGCTGAGTAACATTGTGTTTTTAAGAGTTTATTATCAAACTGTCTTTCTGCACTTGTTAAACAGTTTAAAAAAATTCAATTTTTTTCCAATTCCTGGTCATTTTAGCCTCTGCATACATTGCAGTGTTTAGCCCTGAAAACCCTTCTTTTAGGGTGCTAATGAAGAATGAGAATAAGGCTGACCTTAGTACAGATCCTTGAGGAACATCTGAGAAGAAGGACTGTATGCTTGCTGCATATGTACCATAGGAAACAAAAACAAACAAAAATATGTTATATAATTACTCAAGTACTTCAGCAGCTTTTCCCAGATCTGGTATTGTCTAACTCTGAGAGGATTGTATCTTAGTTAGCCACCTCAAAACTCATTTTAAGTCTATTACTATAGCTTCTATAAATAAGGTCTGTATGTTATTATAGATCAGATTTGTTCTTTTTTTTTAATTTCTCCAAATGGTTTGTGTTTTTAAAACCATGATAGGAATGGACACTCATTCCTGAGTCAGGCATGATTAGAGTTCACAAAATCAGTATTGCTTCAGTATTTGAGGTTTTCCAAGAAAGCACTTCTTAGCAATTGCAGTATGTCCAAAACTGCCTATTGCAGTTCGTATGGGGTTACATGTATTGGCAACATATTTAAATATCCCCCCCAAAAAAATCCCGGCAGAAAAAAATCCCCCCAAAAAAATGCCAATAAGAAAACAAAAAGGTTACTGACCAGAGTAAGCACTTTCATCCAAAATGATTCCATCACACTCTAAATTTAGTTCAAAACCACTCATTAAATATGTAACAGGACATGGCATCACAGAAACATGTAATTTAGTTACCATCAATAAAAAATATATGTAAATGCATCAATCATAAAATATTTAAAAACATTAAATGTCTTTTTTTCTTCTTGAGAATACATTTAAATTTAATATAATCATTTAAGCCACACTTATTCAAAGCATCAAGCTCTTTTTGGAATGCATATTATTTTACATCAAGGAAGTTTTCAGCATCCCAACCCCTAATGTCTGGCACAATGGCATCTATATTATGAAAAATTAATCTTTTAAAGGTATTGCACTTAGAGTATTTAAACAAAAAAATGTTTACCATTTCTTTTCCTGCTAGCATAACAATGTTCATATATTCTTGAATTTAATTTCCTTGTTGTTCCACCTATATAAAAAGACCAACATATAGGTTCATAGGTTCATAGGTTGGTACTAGACTATCGGCCCTAGGGCCTATACAAGCCTAACCATAACAATTCCCTGGCTATTTCTTCTCACAATATTTGCTTCCCTGGATCCCTGTCTAGCAGGGTGACTGATGTGATCCCCAGGGTGAATTTCCTATCTCCCATCCAATCGTCACGGTTCCTTTTGAAGAGGGCCGAAGAGGTGCTGTGCTTGACATGTATGGGCAGTCTATTCCAGAGTCTGGGGAGTCTCTGGGTCAGGAACCTATCCCTCCAGCATGTTTTGTTCATTGTGATGACAAGGTTTAGATCCCTGGAGCATGTGGCTCTGAGGGATTGGGATTTCTTTAAGTGTAGCATGTCCAACAGCTCTGGGTTTGACATGGCCTTGTACGTTAAGCAGAGATCGCCTCTGAGTAGATGATATGCGACAGAGTATAGCTGTAGTTTTTTTATAGATGGTCAGCATAGAGCTTCTGCTTTAGGCCTGTGATTCTTTTAGTGAGGTATTTCTGCGGCCTTTCCAGCTGTTGCAGATGTCTTGTGAGGTACATACCAAACGGGGCGTTGTATTCTATAATGGGTCTAATGAGGGATGAGAACAGTGGGACAATGATGTCCTTTTTTCTGGACGAAAAGCCCTTAGTGATGAGGTGTGCCACATAGAAGGATTTCCTGACTGACATATCAAACAGTCTGCTGCAGGCACTACATTATTAGAAGTGCAATTACAATATTTTGTAGCTGGGAAGCTCTTTTCTGCATTAACACAATAAAATGATGGAATGTTAGCAGTAAATACACATTGGTAACATTTATTACAAGAAAATATTCCTCTGTTCCTAATATCATATATCTTTCCTTTTTTAGTATCTCTCAAAGCAATCCTTAAGATTCTTACATTCTTTATTCAAAAAATAAGAGCATCACCCACTATTTCCATACCTAATGGGCCTGCTTCTAGAATCCACCAATTTCTATTAATAATCTCTTTGATCATAGGGGTATCTAAGGTGTAACTTAGTCTCAAACCTAGTGAATGTGCTCTACCTTCAATAATATTTATTTCTTTAACAGATGTAAAACACATTTCAGTTAATGGCTGGTAATCCACTTCTCTCTTTTCTTGAATTTCATCCACTCTGCTCTTCAACATTTGTGCAGGATACCATCTTTCTAAAAATATTAGTAAGAGAAGCCAGTTCATTATCAAAGTCAACTTGTCTAGTACACAATCAGTTTTCTCTAATCACTGATTTTTAATCTTTTTTTTTTAATATGAAGGGTGCATACTATTAAAATGCAAATAATAGGTGGTAGCCATTTCTTTTTTGGCTATTGAGGTAATAAGCCTTTGATCAGATAGACTCTTTTGCAATTTAATATCTAGAAATACTACACTACACTTACTTGAAGTAAATGTACATTTAAAAAATGGTGGTCTTGTTAAGTTATTTATAAAAACCTCGCAACATTTTGTATTCACCAGACCGCACAAAAAGGACATCATCCATGAATCTCACATATTTTTTGCAAAAAATGCAATACATGCTACCATGTATATACAGATCCTCCCAATTGCCTAATTCAGTGTTTGCATAACTGGGGGTCATTGCTGCCCCCATTGCCACACCTCTCATCTGGTGATAATAATTCTTTTTAAATAAGAAATAGTTGCGTTTTAAAATTAGTTCCAAACAGGAATTCAAAAAATCCATCTCTTGTGTTGAAAATCAAATACTCTTTGAACCATTCAATGCCTAAGTCAGTGGAAATAACAGTATACAGATTAAAAATATCTGCTGTACTGTAACTAAACAATCATCATTCTCTAATTTAATGTCTTTAAACCTCTGTATACAGTCTGCTGAATCTAAAATAAAAGATTTAATTTCCCTAGCTATAGGTTATAAAGGTATATTAGAGGTACAGGTGCCCCATTTTATTGAAGGGTAGTTAAAGTCACCAAAAATAATGGAGTTTTGCTAATAAGGAGCTCATTTAGAACATGGAGATTTTTGCATAGTTCTAGGCGTCAACGTCTCATGATGGAAAACCAGATAAGGAGATTTGTTATAAAAAAAACCTCCAACTATTCTCAGTCTCATATCGCCCGATTAGAGGCGATCTCTGCTTGACTTACAAAGCCATGTCTGATCCGACTCTGTTAGAAATGCTACATCTAAAGAAATCCCAATCCCTCCACACCACACGCTCCAGAGACCGCAACCTCATTGGCACAATCAACAGAACATATTGGAGGGACAGGTTTATAACCCAGAGACTGCCCATGCTATGGAATAGACTTCCCATACATGTCAAGCAGAGCACCTCACTGGCCCTCTTCAAGAGAAATCTTGATGAGTGGATGGGAAATAGAAAATACACCCCAGGGATCATTCCAGTGGCTCTACTCAACAGAGGCACTAGGAACTAAGGTTGGGTGGCACAATGCCAGGGTAAACCTATGGGATAAGCTTGTAAAGGCCTCAGGGCCAGTAGCCTAGTACACACCTATGAACCTATGAAGCTAAAAGGAGCTTATAACTCTATTAGTAGCTGTCACCTGAAACAGGGCCATCCAGGAAAAGAACTTCAAATCAAGAAGCTGCAGGTTCAAGTGGCAGAAGAGTAAAATTTTCAAGCAAAAAATAAAATAAAATATTCCATAGGGGAATATAATCCCTGATAGGTGGCCTGAGCTAGAGATTCCAACATAAGAAAGCCTTGCAAACATTTAAGCAACTTAAGGAAATCTGAATCCAACCATGGTAGAAGTTATAGGTGGCTGAAAAATGTAGCTTGATAGAAAAATAACAGAGACCAAAATTAAAGCTTTTGAATTAACACATAAGAACTAATGGAATAAAAACAGAAAAGGGGTCCGCCCCCTTGTTTACTGCGCATTAGGAAACCCAAGTACATGTGTCGCGGTATGTCTTCATGATGGTTAGCAGGTGAGCAAGGATAATAATGGAAATTATCTTCCCAAGTACCATAGTTAAGTGACAGACTTTAGAGAATGAAGGTCTTAATGAGATTCACAAGAAGATGAGGCCGGCCATCTTGGATGGTCAAAGTCTTAGAGCCTTGCTTAATAGGAAAGGCTGATGAAGAGGAAACAAGGTTGGTCTTGGCCAGAAAGAAGTAATGAGAACCACTTTGGCTTTAAGCAATATGCTCTACTGGAAGAACCACATCATGAGAGGAAATGGCTGAAAAAGTATAAGGGAGACTATTTGACTCTGGATGGGCTAGCACACCTTTTGTGTGACCTCCAAGATGCAGGATTAGGCAAAATATAGTATGGATATTTAGTGTTTTCTAGAGAGGGAGGCAAGAGTTTAAACTCAGGAGGCTTCAAAACATAGCAGTACAATCAGTACACCACTGGGACAGACTACTCTGAAATGTACATTGGCATTCAAAGGTGATGGGATTTGATTATTCACTGCCACATCCTCATAGCTTTCCGACTGAGAGAGTAAGGCTATGTTCCCTCTTGTTTATTGATGTATCAGGCTACTGTCATGCTGTCTATCTGAATGGATGGCCAGAGGGGACAAAAAGCACTACTTTCATCTGTAACACACCAATGAGTAAATGACAAGCTGGGTACATCAGTGTCACCTGGAATATCTGCTTGCTGAAATGTCCTTCTACTTGCCCCAGGACAAATACACACATAATAATTGTTCCTAGAGCAATCAGGAGCTGGAAGGTGTTTCATCTGAGGACATTTTCATGATTTAGCCATAGTCCAGATGAGAATGGCACATACTGGATATCCAAGTGCATTGAAAAGTGTGCAGGAATGCTGAGATTATTCAACCTTGAATGTCCGCTAGAGAATTCTCATATGAAACCTGGCATACTGTACCATGTAAATGCATGCTGCCATTAAATCCAGAACCTTGAGAACAAGCCTCACTAGTGACTGCTTGGGAAGGCTGTGTAAGTGAGGTCATTTTCTGTTGGAACATTTGGTAAGAGTGATAGACAACTGGATGTGTTCATGGAGCACTTGATGAATGTGAGAACTGCAGCTGAAATAAAATGAGAATTTGTCAGGCTCATTTTTGAGGTTCATTGTCACTCTGCAGTACAAAAACACTGGAGTACAAACTCCTTCTACTGAGCAAGAATGTCTTCTGATGGATCAGCAAGGAGGCAGACATCCAAAGTAGGGGAAAATCTTGGATCCCTGCAGCCTGAGATGGGTTATGACAGCAGACATGCATTTTGTGAAGATCTTGGGGGGGAGGCTGAGGTGTGATCAAGTGGGAGAGCCTTGAAATAGTAGTAACTGACCCTCACCTGAAAGAATGGAAATCTCCTCGATTCCTTTGCAATCTTTAAATGAAGGCAGGAATGTTGGAGGTCTCTAAACATCCAATCTGCTTTGGATAATACCGAAGGAGGAATTGCACCATGACCATATGAAATGTGTTTTTGGGAATAAAAGAGTTTAGCCTACAGAGATCTAGGGTGAATCTGAGTTTCTTTGTTTTTTGGGTGCCAAAAATAAACTAGAATAGTATTTTAAGCCTTTATAGTCTGCTGGGACCTTTGGGACAGTTTTTTGTGTTGAGGTGCTGTTGTAGCGCCTTCCTTACCAGTGATTTTCTCATGTAGTGAAACATCTGGCAAGGGCAACAAAGCAATCTGAGATTGGGATAAACGGGTATTAAGTAATCATTAGCTGTGCTCTCCCTTTCCCATTTGTCTCCAGATATTTTTTTCTTTGTTAGAGAATAATAGGAGCCCCCCTCCCAAATTCTTCTTTAAGGAGTCGGGATTGCTATGATCCTCCCTGAAGCTAACTGTAGCCTTTTTTGGTATTTACCTGGGACCTCGGCTTCTGGGCTTGTGACCTTAATGGATCATGACTGAGGGGGGCAGCCTTGTCCTGTACTCTAGTGCTCTTGTTGCTTTAGGCCATTCCAGAATAACATCAGACATTGGCTGCTTTGCTGCTTCAAAAATTAATAAATACTGTAAAGAGTGAAACTTATCATCCATAAGAGTATGGACTGCCCTTGTTCCTGCATATTCTTTTTTTTTATTTTTAACATTTTTATTGAATTATCACTTAAGAGATATGCAAAGATTCATTTATATAAAAGAAAACAAACCATATTAACATATTCTCACTTGCAAACATTATGCATCTCATATATTTTTGTATAGTTATCATCAAATCAGCATTACATGACTTGATCAATTCCTGCCTTCCCTTAAACGTCACTCTCTTCCTCCATTTCGTTATTCTGCATGTACCTTTCCTACAATTTCCATTTTTATATGATTTTCCCCTATCCTCTTTTAAAGACCCCAATTCCAGTTCTTTTATCTCTGTTATAATATTTAATACTTCAGCTACAGTTGGTTTAAACTTTGATTTTCATTTTCTAGTTTTTGCTTTTTAGCTGCCACCAGAATTAACGATAACAAGGCCTTACTGTGTCAGGGCAATCCTGTATTCCAGCTCAAAAAACATTTCCTTAGTTACACCCATTTTCTCACCAAATATTTCTGAAAGAGTACTCTGTGGAGAATTTTTAAAGTCTGCCAACTCATTACACTTCCAAACATATGTTCTCAGTTGCCTCTTTCTTCCCCATCACACCTCCAACATTCGCGATCCACCTGAGGAAAACTTCTTTGGAGTCTACTTCCAATTCTAAGTAAAAATACTAAATCTGCTAGACTTTGTTGCATATTTGGGGCCACAAATATGCCCTCCCATTGTTACCTTGTGAATTGCTTATCTAATCTCTCTTCCCAGTCTTTTCTAACCTCCTCTGATTGGTGCCTATAGCTATTATGCAATATTTTATATGCCCTACAACTATCCTTTTTTAACAGCAGCTTTTGTTCTAGATTCAATTAAAATCTCTACCAGAGGAAGTCTTTCATTTAGGATTCCTCTGTCCCTTTCTCTTTCACAATACTCAGATAGCAGTCCCTGACAGGAAAGGTAGTCTCTAACCTGCAGTCCAAATGTCTTCTCGTCTTGGCTTCTTCCCATTCTTGTTCCTTGGTATTCTTAAGGTTTTCAGCAACTTCATAGTCAGACAGGAAGGCTCAATTAAAGAGAGTACGGGCATATTGTAATCCCAGATTCAGTTATCATAGTGGCCCTTTTTTGCAGCAGTGTAGTCCACATGGAAGAGAATTATGCTAAGAATGAAGAAAAAAACTTGCCAGTGCCCTTTTCCTCTCTTTCAGTTGGTCCTTTGGCAAGACATCATCCACAAGTTGCAATTCATTGGACAATTCATTTGGAAATAGAATACATGACTTAAGTAATTCAGTGCCCATAGGGACAGGGTGGTGGATACAAATACCAACTTCCCAATTTTGTATATAGTCCTAGATTCCAAGGGAAAGACAACAGGGTCCTATGCAGCTGGAACTCTGTGTAGGACTACCACTAACATATTGATATCTGGGTAGAGAGCCTTTGCCCAAACCAAACACTTCCTCAGAGGGAAATAAATCTTGTTTGCTTTCTTTGGTACAGGGGGTCCACTGTGTAAAGGTTTTCCCATTTTGTGCTGATGGATGAGCACTTGAAGGATGTCCACCAAGGGAGGGGCAACAAAGGATAACTGAGGATTAAAGGAGGAGGCTTTTGGCATCTTTCTTTGAGGGGGAACAGATGAGTTCAGAGGAGGCCACTCAATGCATCCTTTGAAGGAACTCCCCAAATCTGGAATAGGCTGGAGGAAGAAGGTGTAACTGGCTCCTTGTCTTCACCCAGATCCTGTCCTATAGCATCAATGTCTGGTTCAGCATGCTTAACTTTGCATAAAGAGTTTTTGAAATTTTTATAGGACACTGTAACTCAGACAACTCTACAGACCTCCTGGAAGCCTGAATACTGATTAAAATACTAAGAGGGGAAGGGGGGGGGGGGGGGTGTTGCCTTTTGTACATACAAAAAAATGCATCCAAGACTTGAGAAAGTAGTGAGGCATGTAAATGTGGTTTCATAGTGGATTCACATATGGGCCAAGAAGCTCTAAAATGACAGACTTGTTAGATAGACAGAGAATGTAAAACATTACCGTTGGAGGATCTGGTGTAATGTAAGTGGAGTGGAGAAGTCAGCACCAAAGGTTCTGATGTGTAGAAAACTCTGGGGATGCTGACATCATGTAAACTGGCTCTGAGAATGCAGATAGCAAATACATAAGTGCTGGGAAAACTATAGCTGAAAAGTCAAATACCAAGTAGGGCACTGGAGGTGTCTGGCCATCAGGTGCTAGGAAAAGTGCCATTGGAAGACCCAGCACCAGGCAATCGAAAGGTGTAGCAATGGATCTGGCATCTTATGACCTGGTACAAGAACCAGCAATGGTGCAACTACCACTGAAGAAAATGGTGCTAGAGATAAACAAGTACTTGGCAAAAAATAAACAACTAAATAAAAAATAAGTAAAACTGCTTATAAGAAGGGGAAATAGAAGGCAATGGGCAACAATGTTCCTTATGAAGACCAGAAAACTTTTGAAAGCAAATGAAACTCTTCAAGGCTTTTGGTTGATCATTCACTAAACTTCCAACACATGATGCAGTGATGACTGGTGGAATCCAAAGAACCTAAGAAGCAGCCTGATTGCATGTATAGTTTGAAAAGAAAGGATCTGAACTTGCAAGCAGTATAAATGGTAAGCCTAGGCCCAACAGCAATGGGCAATATCAATTCTTTTAGGAAAAAATGGAAAACTAGCTATTGTTATAATCGAAAGGCTGGATGAATACAGAAAGAAAAAAAGCTTACTTACAAGTTCTTATTTCAAAAAATTATATTCAAGATATGAAATAGTGTCCTGAGGCCAGTTCTTCAGTTATACTGCTTTGTCATGATTGAGAACTGGAAACAGAGGATCGTGTGGTGTATGATGACAAAGGTGGTGGTAGTAGTGGTTGGGAGGTGGTATCTCCCACATCCTGGGATGGTTTTATCTGCTGACCATCCCTAATACCTACGATTAACATTTGTTGGCTAACCAAATATAGACCTCTTCTTATCAGCTCATTTAAGTAAATGTAGAAGAAAATCTAGAAAGGAACAAGGCACTGTGAAATAATTAGAAAATTACTCTTGATAAGAAAAGAGAAATGAGGGAATTCTGAAGCAACTGCTGACAAAATGCAACTTGCCAGTGCATCACCCCACAAAAAATAGTAAGTAAAATACACAAAAATAGTTCTGTAGTTTAATCCTTTCATCTTTTATTCAACATGACAGACTTTATCAGAAAAGTTTAATTCTTGATAACAGCACTATTGCCTTTGTTGACTTTCATAGCTCTAATATCTGTCGTATTAGATAGTTCTGTTAAAACATTCTTTCAGTTATAGATCCATTAAGAAATATTTCACTAGGTTTATTATTCAACAATTCACTCAATTCAAAATTCACAAGTTTGTGAAAAAGTTTGAATAGCAGAATGCAGTGAAAGATTAAAAATACGTCTTTTATGTAAACATGTCTGAGGTACCTTGTTGGAAAAGTTCACTTCTTGTAAAACACTATACAGGTTTAATTAGCATGCATGTGCTTTTAACCCAAATAGTACATCAACTAGATTAACTCATCCAGATGGTAAGTAAAACATGGTTTGGATGAAACATTTATGTGCTGTTCAGTAAAAGCTTTGTTGTTTAAATTGAAAAATATGTTTGAGTAAATACGAAGCCATTGGCCTTCGTGTTTCCCTCTCAGTCTCTTGCTGCCTCATTGGCTCCACTGTCTGTTGTTTATGAATTAGCATTTTGTACATTTATATCCAAATTCCTGTACACTGTACATCAGATCTCCTCAGACCTCTAGATTGTGCTATTTCCTCATTTAAAGAAAACTCCATTGTTGAATATGAAGGCTTGATTGGAGGTCTTAATCATGTGCCTATTGTTCATAGGTAGTGGGTAAGTCGGACCAACCCAGTACCCCTGCTCATCTCTTTTTTATTTTTTATTTTAATTTTATGTCTTTTTGTTAATTACTTTTGACACATGTTTGACCAATCTTGAGAAAATTAAAATAAACATGGAACAATGGGAGGGGAACCTGATATGTCTCCTAATTTTCAGTGACCAAACTGGTGATCTCTTTTTCAAGTGCTTTATATTACTGAGATCATGGTTTTGCAACAGTTTGATCATTTTAAGACCAGTGTCATGATAAACTCTATTCAACTAGATCATTATAAATGGAGTATTTATTAATTATACTAATCTGGAAGGTAGACGGTCTCAGACGGAGGACGATTTGGACACTCCTTAGGCACTGATCAAAATAAAACTTATAGTACACCAAGGACCTGAAAAGTTTTCTCTCATAGTCTTTTAATTTTTTTTCTTCACTAGAATTAAATGCAGTATTAGTTACAGCATTTGGTTTCATACTGAACAAAGGATTAAAAAGAGTAGAAAATAACTCACTTATATTAAAATTATTTATTCCTGAATTACTGTTACGAGTTAGCATTAGCTTCTTCTACTGTCACAGGTACTAGGGCATTGTCTTCAGTAACACCATTATTTTTAAACAATTCAGGGTGCTGCTTTTTGAGACAAAATTTGTATTTTCTCTAAGAATTATTGTGCCTCTTTTATTGCATTATGAAATTAAACATAATTCCATTCAATGGGTCTAGACTAAAAAAGCATCTTGAAGTATAAAACAATGGCTAAAAACAATAAAATATTTTAATAAGAACTCCAATAAGAAATTTATTAAGGACTTTAATATGAGAAACTTCATCAGAACAAAGCTCCATGCACATTATTCACCTTACATAGACTTGTAAGACAATCATATGACTTCCATATGGCACAACTCATGACCAATAACAAAACATTTTAAATACATGTAACTATTTCAAATTTTGTTTTAGTTTTTAGGAACATATACAATGAAATTTTCACACAAGATGGTATTAGATCTCCATTTAAAAGGAAGAGACTCAATGACTGTTAGACCAAATGCAAGTTTTGTCTCAAAGCGTAGAATCTCATGAATTATTTGAAAATTGCAATACTACCAGTGTTTCTGAAAATATTAGCACTTACAACCATAGAAGAAAAAATCCACTTTTTATTGAAGCGTTTTGTTGTCTTGCTTTTGTGGTGAAATACAATTGCATTGTATCAGGCAGATCTGAGCTACTCAAATACATTCCAGATGATCAGAACTGTGTGCGTATTTTAGTGGTGTCAATAGTAAAATTATGGCATTGACAGTAGTAAAACACACAATCACCAACTCTAGTTCTTTCTTCATGGAGCAACAAATATCTGAATTAAGTATTCAATAATAAAATAGGCATTGCTGTGTATGTGGGCAATTATCAAAGCCCCATGTTGATCTGACAGCATTAGTATACTGAGAGGGTATCAGTAGCGGAGCCTAATAGACCACCCTCATTCTAGTGGAAACCTTTTAATTAGTCTTATCAATGTACTTTTATTTTTGCATTTTGGTAACTAGACATTCCCAAAATAATATTTAGGTTCCTTAAATAAGGAATACCCAGGAGCATAAAGAAGTCAAGTAACTTGTTAAGTGTCATGTAGTCTACAAGAGTAATAAGTGGGACTTGAAGGGTTTCATACTCATATCTCCAGTTTCACAGCATATTAATCATAAGGCTATACTGCTTTATAAGCTATATTTTCCGATTGAGATGATCGATCATATAACCAAAGAGAGAGAGAGAGAGAGAGAGAGAGAAATGCAACAAGGGAAGTTAAATGTTTTTAAAGATTTTATATTCAGAATTACTAGCTGTAGAAACACGAATTGCAGTGTACAAAACTTTAAAAACTCAAATAAAAACTTGATTACAGTAAGAATACATTGCACAATATAATAAAATCATCATAAACAAGTTGATGTTAGAGGGACATTTTCCAAGGGTAAGCATTTATATTTTGAATGTCTTTTCAAATATGTGTATGTAAGAACAAAGATGAAAACTGATTTTGCAAGAATAATCATTTGCATTTATAAACTTATTCCAAGTTCCTAAAATGTTTTGCAATGTAAATACTGTATTTCCTTTTGTGTTTACATTTTTATTTGAAATGCCCATTTTATAAATGAAATGACACTTCACAGTATGTTGTACAGTTTAATAATCAAAAACATGGATACAAAAGGCACACTTCATAAGTGTTTTGCCTTACAGAATGGACATGAGCATACTTTCATTATGTGTAACTCCCACATTTTTGCATGTTATTGCTATCTTACTGCATACTGAATGAATGGATGAAGGTATACAGTGTACTAAATGAATGGATTAAGGTATACAGTGTACTGAATGAATGGATGAAGGTATACAGTGTACTAAATGAATGGATTAAGGTATACAGTGCACTTCAGGTATCTTCATTTTCTAACCATGTGGCAAAACGTATTTGGGGCACATCCTAAAATATGTTAGTGTGTTGACAACATGGGTGTTTTTCTAAGATGATGTATTATAACATATTTGCTTATCAACTGGAAGATTTCCTGCTTGTACTGCATATTATGGTCAAAATGCAGTAAAACTGCCGCAGAAGAAATGGAAAAGATGGCAATGCACTATGAATGTTTTATTTAGTGCTGTTACACTACATTATTATTTTCTGTAACAAGGCATTCTCTTTCTTCAGCTCAGAATGCGTACTTATGATGCACTTAGTGTCACTAATGTCTCTACATGGCAGGAAGCAGTAACCCTTTTATATGTTCATGTACCCTTGCTGTACCTTCATCCTTCAAATCCCAAAAGAGTACCTGTAAGTACTCCCCCTGCCATCCTACCAACACAGTGTCCCAGTGATCAATAGTAGAGGTATTCACTCATTCATCATAGCACATCCTCAGGGTGATAGCCTACCATAGGCTAGGTCTGACTCTAAACCGGTTACAAGTGGCATCCCCCGGGCTAAGTCCTAGGACCCCCTCCTGTTCGACATATACTTCTCAGAGGTAGAGGCAAGCACAGGAGGACTATGGCTGACCAAGTTTGCAGACGACTGCAAACTAGGGGCTATAACTGACTCTCTGACTGACGCAGACATCCTCCAAAAGGGTCTCACGGCGACAGATACCTGGTGTCAAAACCATGGCCTCAAGCTAAATGCCAAAAAGTGCATAGTCATCCCCTTTGGAAAAAACAAAGTACCCACAAACTATCACATAGGTAGTATCCCCCTAAATACGGAAGACATAATAAGGAATCTGGGGACCCAAGTAGATAGTAACCTCTCCTTTGATAATCACATTGCCAGAGTGGTTAGAAAATCCTTCTATGTGGCCCACCTAATCACAAAAAAGGTTTGCATCCAGATCGAAAGAGGTCATTGGGCCCCTCTACACATCACAAATCAGACCCATCATAGAGTACAATGACACATTTGGGATGTACCTTACAAGACACCTGCAACAACTGGAAAGACCACAGAAGTACCTCAACAAGAGGATCACTGACCTCAAGCAGATGCCCTATGCAGCTCGACTGAAGAAACTCCAGCTGTACTCAGTTGCATACCGCCTACTCAGAGGTGATCTCTGCCTGACATACAAGGCCATGTCCAACCCATAATTAATGGACATGCTCCACCTAAAGAAAACCATATCCCCTTAAGCCACACGCTCCAGGGATCTAAACCTCACTACAACAATAAATAGGATGTGCTGGAGGGATAGATTCCTGTCCTAGAAACTTCCCATGCTCTGGAACAAGATTCCAATCTACATTAGGCAGAGCTCCTCGCTAACCCTCTTCAAGAGAAACCTTGACGAGTGGATGGAAAACAGAAAGTTTACCCCAGGGATCACTTCAATAGCTCTGCTGGACAGAGGCACAGGGAACTAATCTAAGGGGGCAGCGAAAGCCAACACATTCCGGCTAGGCTTATAAATGCCTTCGGGCAGATAGCCTAGTACCTACCTATGAACTTATTAACCTATAATTAATGTAGCAATAGGTTCAAAGGTACAGGTAAACATGTATGTATGTCTGTGTGTGTGTGTGTGTGTGTGTGTGTGTGTGTGTGTGTGTGTGTGTGTGTGTGTGTGTGTCAGTCATCTATGTCTATCTGTCTTTCTCTCTCTCTCTCTCTCTCTCTCTCTGTATATATATATATATATATATATATATATATATATATATATATATATATATATATAGATCTCACCACTAAACTACTAGGAATAACAATAGACAACAACCTTAACTTCGACAATCATATCAACTCTACCATAAAATCAGTAAATAAAAAGATTGGAACACTCTACAGAATCAAACCCTTCCTCACTCCACTCGCAAGAACCACATTAGCTAGGACTCACCTTATCTCTACTTTGTTATATGCATATATGCATCCCCCATCTACACCAATCTATCCAAGAAGAACCTCAATAAGTTAGAAATATCTTACAACAATATTGCTAGATTTGCTATAGGAGCCCCTTTTAGAACACATCACTGCCTAAATCTAAAACAACTAAATAGGCTAGAACTTCCTAC